>NC_067169.1:16503928-16803928 GCF_903995435.1 Acomys russatus
AGGTGTGTGGTAGGAAACTTTCCTTTCTCCTTTCCAGAAGTTTATGTTCTAAAGACCCACATGGGCTCCAGAAAACAGGTCAAAATGTGTTCATTTCTAAGATTATCTACTTGGAACTAAAAGATTGCTTGTGTTAATTTACTGCAAGAAAACTCCCCCTTAAATGCCACTGTTGTGTATCTTGGTTGGATGTTTGCAGTTTACCAATTATCCCAAATTTTAGAAGCTAAAATAACATTTGTAGCATCTGATAGCTTCTGTGGGTAGAGAATCTGGGTGCAGTTTTGTGTCAGGTACTCTGTCTTGGGCCCGTCACAACCTGCAATGAAGGTTTTGCTTGACAGAAACTTGAGTCACATTGCAAAGTTCAACTAGAGAAAGATTCCTTTCCTACGTCACTGATAGTGGTGCTGGGCAGGCTTCTAGTTCCTTTCGGGCTGATTGGGATGGGGCATGGGGGTTAATTCTCGATGGGCTTTTGTAAGAGGTTGTCCTTAATTTCTAACATGACAGCTTGCTTTACAAAAAAGCAAGGCTGAAAAAAGGCCAATCTTCTGTAGCCCAACCATGGGCCTGTTGTCTGTGCCATATGGAAGGCACAGTATGAGTTTTAGGGGTGGGTATCATTGACATTTAGAAGTCCCTGGACAAAGTATGCTTCCAAAAATACCTTTCACTATATAAACTAGATCTTAAACATTGTTTCTCTACACTTTGAACTGTTTCATAATGATTGAAACCTTGGAAGTTTAACAAACATTGGAACCTTGGAAGTTTAACAAACATAGACTTTTAAATTCATATAACTCTGGCTGCTATCAACACACACACACACACACACACACACACACACACACACACACACACATGTATTTTATTGCTTCCAAGCAAACAAAATTACCTATTGTTAGCATGACCATACTGCATGCATGTTTCTAATTCATTGAGTATGGAAAAAATGGTAAGTTGGGGACCCAGATTACTTCTATTTTGTTGCTGGACTCTTTTTAAAGTGACTGTAAGGGCACTGTGGAGGTTGTTTCAATTCCAGGAATCTAGAAGATGGAAAGAAGAGGGAGAATAACACATGAGAAATTTCTAGAAATCAGATATTAAAATGGAACTTCCAATCAATTCCTATTAGCTACAACTCACAGGCCATTTCTAAGCACAGCAAAGGCTGGATGGTATTGTGCTTAGGAAAAATAATTGCTTTTCTTAATAGAAAATCTCTGCCCCAGAAACACTATCAGATTCATTCATTTAAAAACATACTATTGAAGAAGCTCTGTCAGATACTGCCACACATTTTATGGATTACACATGTGTGAACAAACATTTGAAGACTATTCTAATACTTTCTTATATTTTCTTTAATTCCTGTTATTTAATTTTCTGTGTTGTATTGTTTTATAGACACTAAATATGAGTGCCAACCACTCTTTTCACTCTAAACATGTAGTTCTACAATCTTGTTTTCACCTAGAAGTGCAACCTGTTTACCCTAACACTAAATCTCTGCTAAACTTCTGACGTGTACTCTGGAATTGACACAGTTTAATTTCAAAGAACTGAGCTCAAACCTAGAACTCTGGCATCTTCTACTTTCATGCTGTTAGACTACTAAGGCCATGGGGCTGATATGAAGTCCAAGCCAATAGCACAAAGACTACAAGGAACCAAAGTGCCCCAAATAACAGCTCCAGCTCTACTTTGAACTGAATGCATAGATGAGTGACTTTAGGCAAAAAACATATGGAGCCAAAACCCTAACTAGTTAACTCCAAACAACCCAATAACCATGTAATATAATAAAGCATTGGTGTGTTAAGGTGGAAAGTAGTTTCACAATGGCTTATGTAGCAATGAACAACCTAAAGATATCTTATTCTTTTCCCATTTTTTCTATTTTCTTCAAATTTCTAGAATATTTTTAGATAAAATTAAGAGAGAAGTACTTGAAATTTTAAGACTGTAGATGGAAATATGTGTATTAAACAGATTTCCATAACTACAGTAAATGCTCAAAATGATCAGCTCACAACGGATAAAGGTACATTTAGGGTTATGGTCTTGGAAATTCCAGGTACGTGATCAGATAGACCCAGCTTTTGGCTTCCAGGTAAGAAGTACATGGTGGGGTAAAATTTCCATTTCATGGTCCAGAAGCAAGAAGATAAATAAGAAAAAAGATGATGAACAAGAAGAACAAGAACAAGAAGCAGGAGAGTCTAGGTTCACTCTATCTCCTTTAGGAACACACTCCTAGGGATCTTAGGACCTTTCATCAGACCCAAGCTCATAAATGGTCCACTATTTCTCGATAGCTTTCAGGATCAAGTCTCTGACCCATAGGACTTTGAGGGAAGGTCAATATCTAAACCACAGCATATATCATAGTATGCATCCCTATATGACACCAAAACCATTGAGAGCAATCACAGTATTTCACATCATTAATGGATTATATGAAAATGGTTTTCCTATAAAAGTTATAACTAATGATAAATTGACAAAGAAACTTTGCATGTGAATTGTTAATTTTTTAAGTTGAAAATCATTTTTTCGGACAATAAATTCTATTCACATTTTTTCTTCTCCCATTCCCTTCAGATACTCCCCACTTTCCCACTCATCAAACCCCATACCTTCTTTCTCAGCTTAGAAAATAAACAGGCAAATACAAAAAAACAAACAAACAAACCAGAATTTTAAAAAAAGAATTCAAAACACACACACACACACACACACACACACACACACAATTAGGAATCATAATAGACAAAGAAAAGACCAGTAAGAAAAAAACCCAAATAAAGCAATATGAGACAAAAAAGAAATCTACAAAAAAAACCTACAAAAATATCATTAACTTGCTCCTTTTTCAATACATGATCCATTACAATCACTTTCTTAGACTACAAGTATTGATAAACAGTAAGTTCTGTATGTGAAATGAAATAAAATAAAGCTCCAAATGTGCAGTCATTGAGTAAAAATGTCAGTGGGACCAATAAATAGAAATTAACACTTCATCTCACGCCTAACAGTATGGAAGGAAGCTTATTCCTCCTGAAATTAGCCACATTTCTTCTACCATTTCACAGAACACAGTTATACATGTAGAAGGCTTAACGCCAAAAGAAAAACTGGCAGGCAAGCCTAGAGATGTTGCCACTTCATGTCAAGACCTATGATCAAGTAGACCCTCTTCATTTGCAGGAATAAGTAGAAATGATTCTGTCCTTGGTTCATAGCCAGCTTTGGCTAAGCTCCCTTCTGTTCTACCTTTAAGGACTCTGAGTAGGCATTTTACTGGCTGCCCCTCAGCTAGCTATTTGCATCAAGAAGATGGAGAGAATGTGGGAAGGAGCCAGGGCAGAGCCAGCAGCACTCTATTTGCCTTTCTTCCATTATGCCACACAAGGCCCTATCACTGAGCTTCATAAAACAGTCTGTCATCTGTATGACTTTGTCAGCCTTAGATAGATAATATCTTATGCCCAATATAACTGTAATGATTATGGCATCTTCATTATGATGAATCTTCGCAGTCAACAAGAATTGGCTTTTTGCCATGCCAGGGAAACACAGAGTGGTCTCCATGTCAAGCATCTGTAGATCAAATAGAAGTCAAGAGATATCTGAGGATGGAGGGAAACACCTGGCAAAAGGGAGAAAACAATTTTTAATAAGTAATTAAAACAAAAACCCAAAGATGAACTATTTTTACACCTCATTGTATAAACTGCCTTTATATAAATAGAGCATTCATCCAGCAAAGTAGGTCAATCATAAGTAATAATTCATAAGTAACTCTTTCTTTCCTAAGTGCAAAAGTTTCTTGTACTTGAATGACTTGTAGAAACTGAGGACCAAAAAGACTTTCTACTTGAAAATCTACAACTGAGAATTTTATCACTTATAGTTAGTTGGCAATGGGGGTAGGGTTTTTAGTACTAAGTTATCCCTCTCATATAATCTTCTCTCCGACAGAATTTAGATCTTAAACATGGTCAACTAGAGTCAAGAATGTATCACGATTGGTAAAAGTTTCTACCTGAAATAGTCTTCTGGGTTTTTTGTTTTGTTTCGCTTTCTTGTTTCAAAAGAAGGCATAATTTTATTTACTTCATTATGAATAAATATCTCTCATTATTTGTGACTTAGTTACAAACACTTTACTTTTTTTTTTTTAAGAAATGGCATTCTTGGCCAGGCAGTAGTGGTATACGACTTTAATCTCACAGTACTCTGGAGGCAGGCACAGTCATATCATTGTGAATTCCAGGCCAGCCTGGTCTACAGAGTGAGTTCCAGTTAATGACTGATTTACTTTGCTATATGAATGCTACATTATTAAGTAAAGGCAGTTTACACAACAGGAAAAAATGGCTTTAGATGAATATTGTAGTCATAGAACCCATCATGAATCCAGGAAGCATCAAAAAAAGCCAAGAAATTCATCCAAAGTTGAAGAGAGAGAGGGGAATTCCTGACACCATTGCCTCCACAACTTTGGTGAAGACAGCATTTCTTCACTTGAAGCAACTGGTAAGGACTTTAAGAGAACTGAATTGAGCTCTCTGGAGTTGTAGGGACATAATGGCAAGCGACCAGACTCTCTCATCATGAAGTATAGAGATCCATATCTATAGTTGCCCTGAAAGCAGACTGAGGGGAGGTGAATGTCCTGGAAAGCAGCCCCATTGCTAGTGCTGGGGTGGCCAGATTGAGCACACAGTTGTGGACCCTGGAAGCAATGTGAACTGAATAGCCTCCACTAGGTTCTGTTTAGAAAGCAAATCAGCTACAGGAATCTCACTCCCATCTGAGGTTTGCTAGTGAGAGATGCCCAGCCATGCACATCCCAGAGAGATCCTGAAAGGTGCCAAAATGAGAGGCAGCTTTGAATGCTTTGTCCTGACAAGTCTCTTGCCTAATAGCAACTGCACCAGGCTGGCGAGAGGCTCTATATAGTGCTGTCTCTCTCTCTTCCTAGGTGCCAGCCATGAAAGGACTAAAAATGGCAGCTAGATGCAGGGTTGGGAGAGGCAGGGGAGCTAGTGAAAGGAGAAAAGAGATTACAGAGGACAGCAACTGTGCCACTCTCTCTGGCCCCTGTGCCCCTCCTACTTGGAAACTGACCTGCATGGGCTTGGCAGGGGGGCAGGTTGGAAAGTTGCTTGACATCTAATAAAAGATTGAAGTCTCCAGGTTAGACTTTATTTACTGAAATTAGATTACACTTGAGACTAGAGGGGGATGAGAGCCCACGGCGCCTGCCTAAAGTTCCATCCAGGAGTGAGTGCTTTCTGAGAAAGTGTGTTGGAGAAGATTAGAGAAAAAGATGAATTATCTTCTTATATCCCACAAGTTATAATACATGTCACAGGCCTTTTGTTAGCTTGGAGCATCTTCAGACAAGATGGCAGTCTCTTTTGACTTCATATTAGGGCACAGGCTTGCTCCAATGTAATTGTTGGAAGTAGTAGCCCTGGAAATATCCCCTTTAGTGCTCCTAAGGAAGCCTCTTTGTTTCTCCTGTCACCACTTCTTCATTTGCACCTTCTCCTCACACCATCTTGGAGGGTGAAGGAAAGGACTAGCTTGAATGGATGAGCTGCTCCGAGGCCTGGCACGGAGAATGGAGAACCCCAGGAATGGAATATTCATGTTGGAAAGGTGCCTTTCATAAAGTAAATCAACACTTCCTGAACCTCTTGAAGACTGCCTGCCTCTTGGAGGATGGGTGTAGGAGTAGGGCCAGAAACCATCAAATGCCATTGAAACTGAGAGACTTTCAGTACATTCAATAGAGTTTAGCAGAAATCTTGGCTGTTAATTACTAATCTGCTACCTAAGGACTTCCAAGGTTGGTCAAAGGAAAAATGTTAAGTGCAGATAAGGCCCTCCCAAACACTCGGGTACTACCCAGTGTGTGCACACTACTCAAAGACAGGAAAAAGCAATTTCAATCAGAAAAACACAGTAATAGGTAGCACTTACTGTGTTCATTACTATGCACTTGGTCCTCTTCAAAACACATTTGTAGTAACCAGTTTAACCCTCACAGCAAATTCATGAGATATTAACATTACCATTGGAGGGTAGAGAAAAGGTAAACTGTAGAAGGTACCATGAGCTGAAAAGGGACTTCTGTACTGTACCCTATCAACATTCCTGCTGTTAAATAATTACTTTCCAGACAACAATTTTTGGGGAAAAATATACCCAGTCACATGGCTAAAATTTGAAAGGGAAGCCGGCCCCAAAGCTCAGAATGACATGCTTCAAAACACATCCATATTCACTTCTATTGCTTCCACTGAACTTACTTAGTGGCACAGTTTCTGACTTTGGGAGAGGAGATGACGTGACAGTAAAGAGTCTAGCCTTCCCATAGTTCTCATCTGTCCCTGCTCCTGAGAAGAAATAGAAAGTTCCCACATAGTCTCACTTTTTTTGAGACAGGGTTTCTCTGTGTAGCCTTGGCTGTCCTGGACTCGCTCTGTAAACCAGGCCAGCCTTGAACTCACAGAGATCTGCTTGCCTCTTCCTCCTGAGTGCTGGGATTAAAGGCGTGCGCCACCACACCCTGCACAGACTCATTTTTAAATCCCTCAGCACAAGCCTGCCAAAGATGTTGTGTCACACAGATGACTAGTGGCCACCTCTGACCTTCATCAGCATAGCTCTCCATGTCTCATCGTACCAGAACAGGGACCTGTCAAACAGACCATGGGCTCTAGTTTAGAAGTAAAGATTCAAAAGAATTTACAGAGGGCCAACAACATGTGGCATCCACACTTCTTTGTAAAAATAAAGGCCAGGCTCTCCTTCTCCTTGGAATTCAAATAATGCAAAATATAATCTTGTTGCGGCAACAGTGAGAGGAAGGAAAGTTCCTGCTTACCTCCAGCCTCCTGTGGGTATGACTTTGCTAAGGGTTTTCTTGTGTATGCCCTCTCTTTACTCCTAGGCACAGTCGCACAGAGGAGGTTTTATTGATTTTATTCCCTACTTATTTTTGTTGTCATCTATCTTTTGGAAAGGTTTATCTTTCCGCACAGCTCAAGATGGTCTCAAACTTCAACTTGTTCCGCCCTGGCCTTTGGGGAGCTGGGTCTTACAAGCACCATGCTCAGCCCTGAGGGAATTACTTCAGACTATGATAGTCAGAAAGGTCAAAAGTCATCCCATGGCCACTGATCCCTAGGCTTCTATTTTTCTTTATTTATTTGTGTGTATGCACAGATGGGATTTGCATGTGTGGGTGTTGATGTGTAAGGCTGCCCACATACCACAGCACGCATGCAGACAGAGGTCAGAGGACAACCTGGATGACAGTTCTCAGCTTCCATCTTGTTTTTGAGGCAGAATCTCTCTTGCTTTTCTGACGCTCTGCTGGCCCACCAGCTTCTGCAAGATTCTCCTGTCTCTGCCTCCTGTCTCAACACAGGAATACTTAGATTATGGACACATGAGGATTCCTGATATCCAAACATATGTTATCAGGCTTGCATGCCAAGAATTTTTACCCACTGAGTCATCTCCTTAGGCCTGGTAGCTTGAGTTTCTGAGAGCATTTCACTAAATGTCATTCTGCAGTTATACATTTCCCTAGGCTCTGGGCTTTGAGCTAATGGAGGTTGGCCCGAGAAGCACAGAAGACCTTAAAAGAGATAGTTCATATGGCAAGGGTCCTCCTACTCTAGCGCGTGCGCACGCGCGTGTACACACACACACACACACACACACACACACACACACATCTATGGAATCAAGCTATCTCAGCCATCAGCATGAAAGTGTTCCCTGAGTTTTGGAAAGCTTGGGGTGCTTTAAAAAAAAATACACTATAGAGTTGGATATGGTAGACCATGCCTTTAATCTCAGCAATCGGGAGGCAGACAGATCTCTGTGAGTTCGAGGCCAGCCTGGTCTATAGATCAATTCCAGGTCAGCCAAGGCTACACAGAGAAACCCTGTCTCAAAAAGCAAAAGAAACAAAAATCCAAACCATCATAGTCATAAGCATCCAGTGGCAGTACATATCTTTAATCCCAGCACTCAAGAGGCAGAGCCAGGCAGATCTCTGGTAATTTAAGGCCAGCCTGGTCTACACAGAGAGTTCCAGGAAGCCAGCCTGGTGTTCAAAAAGAGTTCCATGATATCCAGGACTATTACACAGAAAAGAAAATCATAGACTCAGATATAAAGTCTTAAATAGTAAGAAAGAGTAAGACAAAAGAGAGAGGGCATCTCTATGACACTGGAGTAGGCAAAAATTTCTAGGTGAGCTGAGCATGGTGATGTCTACATAAAATTGCAGTACTTGGAAGGCTGAGGCAGGAAGACAGAGCACTTGGGGCCAGCCTAGGCTAAATGGTGAGTGCAAAGCCAGCATGACATAATGTGAATTGATCCTCACCCAAAATATTCCTGCATGGCAATGACAATATGAATCATAGATCACGTTTTTAAGATAAATTGCTTTGCATCAAAATGTGAAACTTAACCTCTTCAAATGACAGATAAAAAAAATCCACAAAGAGGAAGTATTTATGATACATATATTTGACGAAGGACCTGTATCCAGAATATGCATCCCATACAACTCAACAATAATGCAAGCATGCCTAATAAAAATGGGCAAAATACTTTAGTAGACACATCTGCAGAGAAACCAACCAGTACATGAAAAAAAATGTCTGCTATTCTTGGTCAATATGCAAAGTAATCCCAGAGTATGGGCTTTGCATGCCTACAAAAAAATAAATAAATAAATAAATAAAATGGAAAGGCCTTAGCTGAGAATACGTCTTAGTGATAGAGCACGTGCCAAGTATGTATGAGCCCAGAGTTGATTCTCTAGCATTTCAAGGAGAAGAGGAAAGGATGAAAAAGGAGTAATATTTAACAATATCAAGGTTTGGCAAGAGTGTATAGCAAATAGATTCCCTACATGACTGGCAAGTCTAGAAAATAGTGCAGCTTCTTTAGAGACCAGTTTGTAGCTCTTCAACAAGTTAGATATGGCTCAGTCATGCCACTTCTTGACATTTACCCAAAAGAAATGGAAATATATGAGTTCAGGAAGCCCTTGATAAAATGTTTTATTTAAAATGAAATATGTGAACAGAAGTTTTACTCATAGTATCCAAAGATTAGCAACAACCCAGATGTCTACCAATAAGAGAATACATGAACACATTTTTATGCACTAATACAGTGAAACACTATTCAACAAAAAAGGGAACACACACACTAGGCAGGCATGCAAGACCCTGGATGAGTTTCAAAATAATTATGCCAAGTGAAAGAAACCAGACAACAGGAACGAGTACAGTGTAAGATTCCATTTATATCATATCATATTTGAAAGCAAACAAAATGAATCTGCAGTGACAGAAAACAGATCAGTGGGTGCCTGGAACTGAAGGGAAGTGCTGGGTCACCTGCAAATGGACACAAGGTAAAAAAAAAAAATTAATAAGTGTGGGGCCAGGAATACTGTACTTGTCAGTTGCAGTGGTTATACATACCACATGTGACTGCGTAAACTTGACAAAATCCTTTGAACTGTATGCTTCAAAATGTCCCATTTCAGTTTGTGTGGATTACTCCTCGGTTTTGTTAGAAGGGCTGTTGGCTTGTTTGTTTGCTTGTTAGGCCACGAACTTTCTAAGCAGTGGAAAATATCCTGGAAGTTTTGATCCTCCTGCCTCTACTTTCTCTTATTGGGAAGGCCAACTAAGCCACCACACTTGGCTCCTAGGAAAGTTCTTCTTTAAGAAAGTGTTTAGAGAATGGGCAGGTCTTTGGAATACCAGGAAGAAGGATTGAAACATGTACTGCTGTAAGTAATGAAGAAAGGTCAAAACAGGCAAGAGCTTCCAGTCCTGGATGACAACCTGGCTCTGCCATTTATCATTCAGGTCAGCCAGTCAGGTGAGGCTTTGCGCAATGAAATGAACTCCTCTCATCTTCAGTGTCAAGCACAACAGCAAGGACGACAGATTTATCTCCAGCAATACCTCCTGGGCCTGAAGGAGCATGGTCCCTCCCTGCTCTCAGATGAGAGAGTATCCAGAGCTACCTGTTGCTTCTGTATTGCAGAGCCTCATGCTCTTGCTGCCTGCTGCCTCCAGACTCTTGAGCTGGGAAGGCCAGACTTCCGTAAACCATGTGCTTGAAGTGGAGTATAAATACGTTTTACTCCTTTCAGGTCCCTGGGGTTCTTTTCTCAGTTGAACCGTACAGCAGTTTCTCTCACAAGAAGGACTATATATTTTCAAGTGTAGGACAATTGTGCCTATCTGTTGGCAATGACTATAGAAGGCGCCTGTTTTTAAGGCCACTGCTAGAAGATACATAGTGTCAAGTCACCTCTTCAGTTGATCATATAGTCACATTCCTCCATTCGTGCGTGGACCAAGTATCTTTGAGCACCTGCTCTGTGTTTAGTGGTTCTCATCTACACACATGCTCTCCAGTCACAAGCCCAACGCCATGCAGAGCAGAGGACTCTAGACAGTATCCAGGCCATAATGGCAGGGGTTGTAAGAGACAGTATCCACCCATATTCCGTAGTAAGAAGGCTGCTGGATAAAGTCTGTTTCGCTTACACCACCAGAAAAAACAAAGAAAGAAAGAAAGAAAGAAAGAAAGAAAGAAAGAAAGAAAGAAAGAAAGAAAGAAAAGGCCTAGCAATCGTGTTTACCATGTGTATAAAGTACAAATAGAAATAAGTCTAAACCCTCCAGCTCCTTTCCCCCTGTGTGTTCTAATATTTTTTTTTTTTTTACTTTACTGTCTCTAAAGCTGCCCCAGAGACAGCTCCAAAGTCACCCTCCTTCTGGGGGGACATGGCTTACTAATGCTTCCTCCTCCCACAATACTTACCCTGGAGATACTTCTTAGTCAATCTGTTTCCTAGAAATGCTCACTCTGGTCTCTGCTACTGGGAAACTCAGCCTAAACCATGTTCCAACTGTGGAACACTAAAGTTGCTCTGTGGTGGTGCCAGGGAAAGGAAGGGAACCGGGCTCACTGGAGCCTTCTAAGGAAGAGCAGAGTCAGTGTGTGTGTGTGTGTGTGTGTGTGTGGTCTCTCTGTGTGTGTATGTCTGTGTGTCTGTGTCTGTGTGGGTATCTCTGTATATGTGGGGGTGTGGACTATGTGTGTTGTGGGTTTATGGGTGTGTGTGTGTATGTGTGTGTGTGTGTGTGTGTGTGTGTGTGCCTGTAGGTAGGTGGTAGGTAGAAATAATAACAAAATCATAAACAAAGGGAGGAAGAGTCCCTGAGGCCCAAGTTGTTGATTTAACAAGCAGCATACAGTGTATTTTATCTGAAGCACGGTACTTGCAAACAAAACAAGCCACCCAGGATGTGGGGAGGTATGTTACAGATATCTTAGAAGCTGAGGTCCTTAAGATCAAGGACACATTAAGAACTTTATCTTAAGGCTCCTGGTAGTGACAAGGTCAGATGTATTTCTTAGGGAGATAACTGTGCAATGTGAGGAATGTGTTTGTTTGAGTAGAATTGTTTGTTTGAGTAAGACAGGAGTCTGGAAACAGGAGAAACATCACAGACTTCTGTATTACAACTGAAATGAGACCCTAAGAACAGACTAGAAATCCAGCAAGAGATGTTCTAAAGTTGTAATCCGAAAGACTTGAGGTTCCATTGATTAGGTAATTCAACATTTAGGGGTGTGTAGGTAAAAAGAGGGAGGAGAAATGATTTGTGAACACTGTCCCAGATGCAATTTTCCAGGAAGGAGACTGGCATTTAGACATTGGTATGCAACATTGACCATTGTTGGGAAGTCATGGAGGGAGAAATTGGCCTGTGATGAAAAGTAAAAGAAAAACCTAAGCACTGGTACATGATCCAGAACATCCAAGTTTTTCTCTGAGTCTCACCAAAGCCACAGGGGGAGCTAATGCTGGAGGTCCTCCTGGTTTCATTTTCCCCCATTGAAATGTTGAGCTCCTTTATTCAAAGACTGCTTGCTATGACAACTCGAGGCCAAACAGAATGTGTTGGGAGTGCTAACTGTGTAAGAGCAGCCTGGGAATTAGGGGGCAGTTCTCAGGACCCCAGGATGGAAGGGATATTTAATCATTCTTGGAACTCAGTGATGGGTCTGGAAAATATATAGAGGAGGCCAAGCCACTTGCCTTTGTGCTATAAGAATGCCTCCATTAAAATGTCATTCAGCTACAAGAGGCAGAAAGAGAAACAAACCTTTCAGCTGTAATTTTGCACTGGGCTTTTTACATGTAAATCAGGGGGATACAAATGGCTTTTTCCATCAGTCATAAGTGTCAAAGGCCCAGAGGTGCACAGTTGTTATTCTGCTGTATTTACCCATTGACCATTACAACAACCGATCAAGTTCCCTCCAGAAAGTACGGTTCTGAGTCCAAGTTGCAAGTTCAGCCGCTTGAAATGTTTGACTTGTGTGGTGCCACAAAATTTCAAAAACTCCTACAAAGGAGGGGTGATCCTCAAGGTTCAGCTGAACTGGGTCTTGTGGTTGTTGGATCTGGTTCTGCCTGCTCTTCAAAACATCCCCTGTTACAAACAAATTGCCCTTTGTCCCTTAGGGGACAAAATGCAGTGCCTGTACATCTAAGGAAAGGTTAAAAGGGATTTGACAACCTTGGCAGAGTCGGGAAATGAGCAGTGCTGGCAGTAGTCCCTGCACACAACGGATGCTTGGGAAACAACTGTGTGGTAGCTGCTGTGGCTGATACTCTGTGGGCAGAGTCTACTGTGCCTATTGCCTCACATTTGGGAAAGCCACATAGACTGCAATGGCTGGTGTGTTTATTCCCATATTTATTAGATTATAAAATGCTAGCGAGTCAATATTATAATCCCTACACCTTGCTCACACCCCATACCCCATGTGCTGACCAACTCACGTGCAAGTGTATTCCAGATTGCATTGTAGATCATTTGGAGGGTGAGGGGATTGCCGATATAAAAGAAGAGGGCAGAAGGGTGTATTGTTTTCTTGACTTTCCACTGCTGAGTGATCACAACTGAATTACTAAATTCCTTGGAGTAACAGTTTTCCCAAGCAGAAAATGGATAAATCACACCCCTGTTTACAAAGTGCTCGGATGAGACAACTGGAAACATAATCAAAAGTTTATCAAGTGAGATCTCTCAACTAGAATAAAAATTAAACCATGACGTTTTAGATAAAACTCAATATTTTGTTAGTCAAATTCCATCGAAATTATACTTAGGTACATTAACTTAATTTAAGAACTAGTGGCAAATTTTATTACTATTTGACACATAGCTGCTCTGCATAATTATTCAATCAGAGCTCCCCCGAAACAAATTAATGCTGATGCAACCTAATTTTTTTTTAAATTTGAAATAGTTCAAGAATACAGAAAAGTATCAAGACTAATCTTACCAACAGTCTCACACCTGCTATCCAGCTTTGTTGTGCAATCACACTTTAAGGTCCTTTCTTCACACACTTTCTTCAGGAACAAAAGGGAGAAGGGAACCTCGCTGCAGAGATGCCCCCTTCTGTGCCTTCCCCTCTTTTCCCAAGTCACACGCTCCCATATTCAGTTTCCCACCTCAAGGGCCCAAGTAGAGCTTCTCAAAAGACTTCCCATAAAACCCTGGAAAGTACATTTAGCCCTCAAAGGCTAAGGAATTGGGAGGGCAGATGAACACCTCCAACAGAAACATGAGCCAGGGGAGACAGAGCCAGTATACAGTCAGCCACCGTTGATTGTAGGAGAAACCCAATCCCACCACCTACCCAAATTAACCAATATTCACCTCTCACAAGTTTTACAGACTAGAGGAGGTGGCTCAGTGTTCACAGTGCATATGAGTTAGCATGAGGCCCTGAGTTCAGACCCATAGTGCACATAAAAGTTGTATGCTCTGTAACTCCAGGACTTCGTAAGGGGAGTGGGGAGAGGCATACTCAAGGGCTCAATGGCCAGCCATCTAGCTGCCATAGCAAGCTCCAGACTCAGTAAGAGGTCTTGTCTCCTAAAGTACGATAGGGAGCCATTGAGGAGGATTCCCATTGTTAGCTTCTGACTTCCACACATGTGCATACCCCAACAACTATGTACACACAGAAAAAAAATTAATGAAATGAGCTTGTACAGTATTTGCATGCAGTCTGCCAATCAAGAGTCTCTACAGCAGCGGTTCTCCACCTCCCTACTGCTGCCACACTTTAATACACTTGCTCATGTTGTGGTGACCCCCAGCCATAAAATTATTTTCATTGTTACTTCATAACTAATTTTGCCAGGGTTATGAATCATAATGTACATATTTGCATTTTCTGATGTTCTTAGGTGACCCCTGGGAAAGGGTCATTAAACCCCAGTGGGTTGTGACCTAGAGGTTGAGAGTCCCTGCTCTAGAGGACAATAACAAACAGAATAAATAAACACCCCAAAGACAACTTAATACATTTA
The DNA here is from genome assembly GCF_903995435.1 of Acomys russatus. Classification (NCBI taxonomy): domain Eukaryota; kingdom Metazoa; phylum Chordata; class Mammalia; order Rodentia; family Muridae; genus Acomys; species Acomys russatus. The sequence goes on from NC_067169.1 coordinate 16,518,417, forward strand.
GCTACATGATAGCTTTCTGTACATTGGAGAGACAGGGGACATAGTCCCTGACCAATTGACTCATCTGAGTTACTCAGCAGTTCCAATCTAGTGCTAAAGGCCTGGAGACATCCTGGCAAGTCACTGGACTTCATTCCACACCAGAGGGCCAAAGAAGCTGGGTTGCAATGTTAGCTAAAGCAAGTAACAGCAACAGTAGCAACAGAGTAATGCATGCACCAGGGAGCCAAACTGGGCAGACCAAAAACAGCTTTAGTTTCCCCTCAGAGTTCTTCATGTCTCAGCCTCCATGGGACGGAACTGCCCATTCTGGGCAGCACCATATCCCCTCAGTTACTCCTCCCAGGAAATACCCTCTGGAACCTGCCCAGAAATATGTCTCTTATGATCCGAAATCCTGTCAAGTTGACACGGAAGATTATGCAGCATGCTCTTGTGTACCTTAAACCATGTCTCCATGGGAATGCTGTGTAACTCGTTCTACTGCATTGTTTAGGAAAGAGTCACAAAAACGTCGCTCTACATTCTGTGGATATGCAAACAGCATGTGCCTAAGTGCACACAGTGCATGAACAAGACAGAAGGCCAAGAATGTTCACGTGAGTGTTGGAGAAAGCCTGAGGAGCTCTGAAGAGGCAGGAGCTACAAAAAGGGTACCCCTATCTATCCCTTCATTTACATAGATCTGAAGGAGAGATAAAACTGTTTTTGTTATGATCCCAAGTGTGTGATCACTGATCTTGTGATAGCAGGTGAGGTTAATCCACTAGAAGACCAACCACCTCCTGTAGGAGCTTGATTGTTGCCAGCTAAAAAGATCCGTGAACAGACACTGGGAGGAGATATATAAATGAGCTCAAAACTGGAGGCGGTGCCTTTGGAGACTTGGGATAGTTTTGACTGTTCATCGCTCCACTTTGAGACACTCCTAGAAAAAACCCACTTGAGAAAAGTCTTCGGGGCTCCGGGCTCCTGCTGAGGTTCTGGGTTCTGGTTACGCCAGGTTAAAAAAAATCCTACTAACAACACCAAGAGAATCATTCCTCGGAACTGACATCCTTACAGTTTTGTTATTCTTTTTTATTTTTATTTTTTAAGATTTACAGATGGTTGTGAGCCATCATGTGGTTGCTGGGAATTGAACTCAGGACCTTTGGAAGAGCAGTTAGTGCTCTTAACCTCTGAGCCATCTCTCCAGCCCCTGATTTTGTTATTCTTTAATCTTCTTTTCCTATTGTTTCAGTTAGTTGGGTTATAAGGGACTTAGGCTTAGTTAATAAGTTTGTAATAAAATATATTGATTAAAAAACCTACATAGATTTGACATTGTATCCATCACACAAGTTTCACAGTTTTTTGTTTGTTTGCTTATTTTAAGGTTCTGGCACTTTCCTTTCCCCATGGTGTTTTCTGTCCAAATTTGGTTGACTCCATGGAACTTCAGATACAACAGGACAATTGCATGTATATAATTGCATGTATAAAGGCACTTACAATAATTACTTCTCAGTGTTTTCAATAAAGCTGATCTCTTTTGCCTGCAGTAGTGGTGTCAACAGTACATTCTTGCTTCCTTTGCACTGAAAGACACTGGTCTATAAACACTGAGAACTAAAATGCTAGTCTTAGGCACACCTACAGGGATACCCAATGTAAGACACACTCTCCTATAATCCGACACAGCATATAGGCAGGCATGCCGTGATGTTTTTATTACCATTATCATGAATGCTTACATATATACAGAAACAATTGTATTACTTATTGACATGTTTTAAAATCCATAAAAATAATATAATTTGTGACTTGTTTACTCATTTTGCAGAGTTTTTGGTACAAGGAAATGTAACTAAACTAAGCACAGAACACATCTGAGTTCCAAATATTGAACAACTGTATTATAGCCAACTCAATATATGTTAAATATTTCTCAATTCATAACACATTATCATCTAAAAGGACTTTTGAAATTGAACATTTCAGTACAAAGTCGATTTTCCAATTAAAGGCAAATATTTATATACACAGAAGACTGAGAAGAATATTTTAGCAAAGTAACAGATTTCCTGGGGCAAACCATTACCTTGTTGTGCTGAATGTGGCATTGACTAGAATCATCATGTCTTCATAACAAATTTCCATCTTCCTCCAGCCCTTTGTTTTATGGAATTTCACATGCCTTAGCTCAGTCAAATCTCTCAGTTCTATAAGAGAGTGATTGATCAGCTCCCCTGGCCCACCTAAATATGGTGCCTTACACACAGTAGGCATTCCATAAACATTTGTTCAATGATTTGATAAATAGCCCTTCATTTTATTAATAAGAACATCGAATCACCAAAGACAAAAGCATCATGTACATATAATAATTGGTGGAGCTGGAAGCAGAATGCAGATATGAAAGTCAAAAATTAATTTAAGGCATTTTGAAATTGATATAATCATATGGCATATCAAGTATCTTTCATAATTAGTGGTTATATTAGTATCAGTACAATAATGTTGTTGTTTTAGAACAAGTTCACCAAAGCAGCAGGCTAGGATATTTCACTCAACATGGAATGCTGAAAGAATCCAGAGCAAAACCCAGTTTCTAGGGGAAAGAAACCATTGTCTCTTTTTTTAAAGTGAGGTATGCTTTATATATTAGCAAAATTTGAAAAACAGCATCCTTTAAGTGTTTCTTCTTATATACCAATAAACTGGGACACAGAACATTTATAGAAATCACAAAAATGTCTTTCATGTCCAATATCAGTTCATACTCTCCTCCCTAAAACTATTGTTTATACTTCCTTCACTATAGATTATATTTGCTCTTTGGGGAGTTCACAAACATGGGATTGGGCAGTATCTGTCTTTGTCTAATCTCCCTCACTCAATCTCATGCGAATGAGCTACATCAGCATTGCTTCACACAGTGGTAGTCACTATTTTTTTCATTGCTGTATGGTGTTTCATTGAATAAATACACCACTGTTTCCTTGCCATTCTGCTATTGACGCATATTATGAGTTGGCGACAGGTACAGTCTATTATGAGGAAAACTACCATGAAGAGTTTTCAGCTATGGAACCCTAAAGTGAGTTGCTGAATCATAGGAGTGGTGTGTGTTTCTTTTTAATATATGTGTTACTTGAGAAAATGCATTAAGGATTTTTCTCATAGGAATAAAAGAGTTGGCTGAGGACAAGGCTTTATGCTGAGAAAAGATTCCTCATTAAAACCATAGTCTTGGCTGGTGTGCACATCAAAGATCCCTCCTCATATAGCCGCACTGAGTCCACACCATGCCACCATACACCATTGTTTACTTCCCAGGTCAAGGGTGCTCTGAGGCCACGTGCATGCTTCTGGCTGACCAGGGCCAGAGCTGGAAGGAGGAGGTAGTAACCAAAGATATCTGGATGCAAGGCTTGCTCAAGACTGTATGTATGGATGGATGGATGGAGGACCTCACCCTGTACCAATCTAATGCCGTCTTGAGGCATCTGGGCCACTCCTTTGGCCTTTATGGGAAAGATCAGAGGGAGGTTGCCCTGGTGGATATGGTGAATGATGGGGAGGACCTTCGCTACAGATACATCACTCTCATCTACACCAAATATCAGGAAGTAAGGATGACCATGTGAAGGCCCTGCCTGGACACCTGAAGCCTTTTGAGATATTGCTATCCCAGAACCAAGGAGACAAAGCCTCCATCATATGTGACCAGATCTCTTTTGCTGGTTACAACTTGCTGGACCTGATGCTGATCTACCAGGTCCTGGCCCCTGGCTGGCTGGACAGCTTTCCCCTGCTTTCTGCCTATGTGGCCTGTCTCTGTGCCAGGCCCAAGATCAAGGCCTTTCTGTCCTCTCCCAACCATGTGAACTGTCCCATCAATGACAATGGCAAACAGGAATGGAGGGAAGAGACGGGAGCTGTTTGTTCCCCTTTTTCCAGGTCTAATAAAGTTTGTCAGACAGAAACAAAACCAAACTCACAGTCTTTCATTAGAAGACACATTAAGAAGACAGTGTTCTGACCTTTCATATGACGTCTGTGTACTTTCAAAGCTCTATTCACAGATGAGCCTCAGCAAGCAGCAGCAGACACTACCTCAAGAATACTTGGACAGACTGTCCTGCCTCCTGATGGCTTCCACTCTTCTTTCTTTCCAGTGTTCTGTAAGTAGTACCATGCATCTTCATTTGGCTTGGAGAATCTTGCACCCCAAGTCCTCTTTTTGGCACTGAGTAGTCTACCAGAGCTGGCCTAGAATTATATTTTTTTTTTAAAAAAATATATTTATTTATTTATTATACAGTGCTTTGTCTGCATGTATGCCTGCAGGCCAGAAGAGGACATCAGATCACATTATAGATGGCTGTGAGCCACCATGTGGTTGCTGGGAATTGAACTCAGGACCTCTGGAAGTGCAGTCAGTGCTCTTAACCTCTGAGCCATCTCTCCAGCCCCTAGAACTCTATTTTCAACTGAAGAAATATTAAGGCTCACCACCATTGCAGTCAGTCTTGATGGATAGGATACACACACTAAACAAAGGCGTTACTTGCTTAATGACAAGTTAGAAAAGGCAAAGAATCCAGTCACGTAATGATCATCTCACCCTTGGTGTCATATGTAAAGAATTCTTAGATTCTTTTAGGCCCTTGGAGGTCATTCAATGCAAACTATGCATGCAAATATCAAAGTAGTTGTAGACTTCTGCTTAAGCACATCCAAAGAAAAGAGCTTAGCTCATTCTGAAGTAACCCACCTCACAGAGCCACACATGCACTTGCTGCAAGGTTAGTCCTTCTTTTTGGCTTAGAGTGGCTCTCTCCCTCCCTCCTTCCATGCCTCCCTTACCCTCCTCTCTTTTCCTGGCAGAATCTCATGTATCTCAGGCTGGCCTTGAGGTAATTGATTAGCTAAACATGACCTTGAATTTTCTGAATCACTCAAGTGCTGGGATTATAGGCATGTGTCACAACAGCTGCCTTAAAGTAGCCTTCTTTAACTTCTATCTGTTGATTCTTCCTTCACATACTGGGACTGAGGGGAATTAGACTTCTGTTTATTTCTCCAGCCATTCTAAACATACTGTAAGAGCCCTTTTGTAACCCGAGAAAGCTAGGTTAATTCAAAAGGTGGTCTGGAGGAAGGTAGGGATTTAGGGAAAGGCAAGCGCTGATTAATGTTTTAATTTATATTTTAGGTATCTTACTAGAACTCTGTTATTCCAAGCCTGTTGGGTTTCCTGGTAGGCACAGAGGTTGTGTGTAACCTTCTTCTATGTACCAAGGCCACTGTGGCCTCTACCTTCTCTCAACTCAGTGCCCTTGTACTCTGGTAGTGGATAAAGGGCAGGGTCTAGCCTATCTACCTATTGAGGCCCTGGCTGACTCTAGCTGACAGTCTGGGGTATGATCATGGAAACCAAGCATTTTTATCCTAAGTCAAATTACTGTAATTAATATATCCAGGTGCTATTCTAGCTACTTCTTTGAACTTTGGTTTACTTAAATAACTTTTAAAAAGCTTGCTTTTAATGCCCATTCTAAAGGAATATTTTTAAAGAATTAGTTATGTTCATGTATATGAAGTGTCTGCTGCCATTCAACGTATGCAAAAGATACTCAGTAATAATCCTTTATATAAGATTCCTAGCCTTACAATTGAGATGTAATATGAATAAATTAATTAAAAATATTTTTTTAAGAAAGAAGAAGAAAAAAAATTCCTAGCCTTCCATGAAGCCATGGTCACTCAGCCATGAATGGTTTACCATTGAAGAACCTGTGAGCTTCTCTTACATCCTGAGTTTAGGTTTCTCACTTTAATACCCTAAACTACTGACAAGCCTTGAGAAAGTCACTGAATTCCTCCTAACTGTATATATTATGTTAGATGCTTCTTAGTCTTAGGTATACATTAAAACATACCATTTTTTTCCCTTTCTTACCAATAAAGCTTTTCAAAAAGACACTAGAAAGTCCTCCAGTCTTTCACATCTAAGTTAACTGAGTCAGAGACATTTTTGTGTAGGTTATGTGTGTGTCTAAGTATCTACAAATACCCTTAGCACTTTTAGTTACATTTAATATAATGAGCTTTCCACATCTTAGCACTATCTGTGCTGTGGAGCCTCATGGAATTTTCAGAATGCCATGGGAATTCAGCAACCTGTAGTATTTATCAACCAACTTGTCTTTGAGAAGAGGCATTTTCAAACACACACACAGGCTCGTTAACACTGTTCACAGGCTGCTCAGGGAAACAGGGCCATACTTTGAAGTCAGTTTACAATTGTGTTTCAACACAAGATATTGTTGACACAGTGACCTTGTTAATTGTTTCTCTGGGAACAGCTGGCCTTGACCTCTGGCATGCAGAGGATAAATCTGATGGTTAGCAATGTTGTGTCAGTAACCTGCCAGACTTTGGTGTACCCTCAAAAAGTTCATTTCACTTCTCGCTGAAATATCTCCTCTCCAGTCAAATCCAAGCCAACACCTCTGATAGTGAGTAGAGCAGTTTGGCAAGAATGCTGGCTCAGTCCATCTCCTATCTAACCAATCAGTAAGCATTTATGGAACATTATTTCTGTTTCAGCTGTTGTAGAGGAACTAGACAATTAATTGGATTTCCTCCTTGGCCTGCAGCTTGTGAGAACTCATGTTCCCAATCTTAAACCCTTCCCCACTAAGCACACCCCAATGAGAGACTCCTGCTCCCTTAGAGAATGTAAGCTACTTATCCTCTGCATGATGCTCGGGCTTAGACAGATACATTTTCTTAGGAGATCCAATATCAGGGAAGCTCATTCATGGGCAAGGCATCTGTGTCTTGCCCAAGAAATGCAGCAAGAAGAAAACAAGAACAAACTGTTGACTGGACAGAGTTTAGGATGAGTGAAGAGGCTGTGGAGGTGGGGAAGTTGACACAGCAGCCTAACTGGAAGAAGCAAGCACAGTAACGTCCTTTCATAGGTCTCACTGATGTGAGATCAAGGCTAAGCTAGCATGACATCAAAGCAGAAGGAAGCCCCACACCTTTGGATCTCATTAGTTCCCAGAATGGTTTATTGTTGATCTCAATCAGTGCTGCCCACCTCATGGTACTTTCTTTGTCCTCTTTACAAGTTGATTCAGCCATCCATCTATTATTGGTAGTGTGACTCTGTTCCCAGAACAAATGTCACTGTTCCTGTCACACTGGCCACTTGTTGTCTGCTAAGAATCCCAAAAGCCCCGTAGGTGGTGAGCAGGATAGCAACTGGTGACTCACTTATGGAAGGCTTTTCTATTTTTAATTTTTTTGAAAATACTCCACGCTAAAGTTTCCTTACTCTCACCCTTTGTGATATTTTTAGGCCGCGCAAGTGTTTTAGAAAGCATGTAGCTTGCTGGGAGCCGCAAATAGATTTTTCTCTTCACCTGCCAGTCACAATGTACCACAGGCATGTGTCATGTGGAGAGCTGGTCCTTTCCCTCCACCTTTTCCTGTAGGCTGCATTTCTCTGTGCTGCTAATCTGTTTAGAAATCAAAAGCTCACCAGTCTGCAATGGGAGGACCTGCCCCATGGCAGCCTGCAGGAGTTATTACAAAGCCCATCTGTCCTGTACTATGGGCTCACTGGGAACAACTGGCACTAGACAGGAGAAAGCCGAAGATCAGGCATCTGACCTGGGAAAGGCGATTTAGGGTGAGAGGAGGTTGGGCAGGAGCACAAAGGATCAAGACTTGACACATGAAAGAGTCCCGGGGATGCTGCAGTCATGACTGTTTTCAGATAAGGACAAACAGAAGAATTATCAGAGATGCTATGGCAGGGGAGACCAAAGGTCCACCCAGCTCAGGGCCTCCTCCTCTGCCAGGAGTCACCCAGGAGTTTCCGTGGGCAAGAGAGAGGGTTCGAGGGAACAGTGAACCATTCTCCCTGCTCATCTTCCACACCACTTCCGCAGGTCCAGTGAGAGGTTTTGCAGCTCCCTGCCCCTTACTCAAAAATTACTAAGGAGTGAAGACATTACAGACTCTACCAGGACAACATTAGTCAAAGGATGCTTCCTAAGCCAGTAGCAGCAGCATCACCTTGTAGAAATGCAGTTGCTTGGGCTCCATCCCAGAACCATCAATTCAGATGCTGTGTGAATGGGGCCACATGCTCTGGGTTTTCACAATTCTCCCAGGGATTCTGATGTGTACACAAGCCTGACAATCACTTTATAAGGAAAAACAAAATGAGAGCAGCTATTGAAGTTTCTTAAGTATGCAAGGAAACAGGCAGAAGTATTTGGACGATGTTGGGGGATGGTCTGGTGAATATTGATGCTAATTACAGCTTGCTGTCTGACCTACCTTTTGCTTAATAAAAAGCCATCCCACCTGATCAGGGCAAAGGTGATAGGTGGGGCTAGGATAGAGAGGAATTCTGGGAAGAAGAAGGACTGCTACCAGGAGAAGGAAAGAGACCTGAAGTGAAGAGAGGAAGGCCGCCACGGGTTAGCTGGAGGAGAAGAACATGGCCAGCGGTGTGAATGGAGAATTCAGCCCAGATGAAGAACATGAGCAAGTATATTGGATTATCGATGGGAGGTGGCTTGATAGAAGTTATTAGAAGCAGATGGCATGGGATTGAGACAGGGATCCCATGCCTGAGGCCCTCCTATGGAAAGAAGTTTAGAGGATTGATATCTGCCCTGCTCCAGGTTAATCAAGGCTATTTTAAAATGTAACAAATTGTCTATGTCTTGATTGATCGCTAGCCAGGCCTAGAGATAATACAGATAATTTTAAAAACAATAAGACTCATAGTTACCTCTCATGTTAATGTTTCAGAAATGAAATGGAGGCCATCAATATCTCAAAAGGAAAAAGGATTACAAGATCCAAGGGGAAAGGGATACATTATAAAATGAATTTAATGTAAAAAAGACCCTATTTGATGTTTTTCAGAAGGGGGAGATAGCATATTGAGTAGTCATTGGTATTTGGTGTTTTGATTAGAAGGAAAACCTCTTCAAAGATGATGCGAGAAATTGCTAAGTTCTTCCCAAAAATTGTTCTTGAAAAGTCACGGGTAACTGGAGATCTGATTTGATGATAAAGTGCTCCCATAGCATGTGCAAGGCCCCTCTGTTCTTTCATTTGCACTACAAAAGGAAACTGGGCCCGTACACACGTGTAGGCATGATTGCTGGAGTTGTGACTAGAGAAACATGTAGGTAATTTTTTTTTTCATTAAACTTCTTAGCCATTCTCTGAAATAAAGCAAGGTGGAGCACATCTTCCTTGTTCATCTCCCAACCTTCCTTCCCCTTAACTGAAAAACACTGATCTGATCTGAACTGAAAACTGCACCCAAGCCTGCTGCTAACTTCCTCCCCTCCCTGAATCTCTACTCTTCACTCTCTATTCTCAGGTGCAAGACACCACCACTTCCCTCTTGGGTACCAGGTCCCATAAGCTCTCCCCTCAAGGAAATCCTACCTGCAACCATCAGCATATCCCCTCCAGGCTAATCCTATCTACACAGAATCATCCTGAACTGGCTGAGCATCGCAGGACATGTGTGTAACCCCAGTACTTAGAACAGAGCAAGAATTGGGAAGATTTCTAGTTCAAAGCCATCCTGAGCTACATCTCAAGACCCGGCCTTGAAAAATAATTAAAACTAGCGGAAAAAAGAACCATCACAAGCTGTTGCTCACCATTAGCAATCTCTCTTGCTGCCATTGCTGTCTCCAGTTAAGACTCGATTTTCCTGATGAATTTTGTAAGTTCAGTTATAATGAAATGTATCTATCTTTGCTGTCTCTACCTCCTCTCTTCTGCTGGTCTTTCTGTACCTCTTTCCAGTCAGGTCTCTAGTCACATTTGTTATACTTAAATTAGCCTCTCCTGTGTTAGCAACTCCCAGGCTGTCAAACTCTCAGATGTCAAATATTTCATCCAGCTCAGTCTCCCAGCAGCAGTTGACAGAGTTCTCACCCATTCTCTGACTCTTCCTTCAACTCTCCTCCCTATGCCTACTTTTTTTTTTTTTTTAAATCATGGAGTATCCTAAATCACTCCTTGAATTTTGGGCTACCTCTTGCCAAGGTGAACTGGTTTGGCACTGTGGCTTTAAATATAACCCACCAGAATATCATAAACATCCAAAGATCAGCCACTCCTGCTTTGTCACTTCCATGATACCACTCTGGTCCCAAACCACAGATTAATGCAGTAGCTTCTACCGCTCTCTCCTCTTTTCAGTTGCGTCCTTTAAACGGCAAGTGACCACACTACTCCAAGGCTCAGTTTTCTATTTTTTTTAAAAAAAAAATTAAAAAAATGATAATTATGCCTTCACCTGAGAAAAGAGGCCTCTGTGGGCAGTAAAAGAAAACCACAGCCTGGGAAGCAACAAAAGAGGCCACTATGGTATGCTCAGCCTCACCTTCCCAGACCCTGAGAACAATACATCAAGCAGAAAAGTTGCCTTCCCTGGTTCGCAACCCTAGAGGAGACTGAATGCACTCAGAGCTGCAGTATGAATGCCATGGCAATGATTTGTGCGTTTCTAAGTCACATCTTCCTCGGAGCATGACTCCCATTAACTCAGGCAGAATTTCAAGGCTTGGCTAGCCTACCACTCTATGCATGAAACAAAACGAAACAAAATTTTATCTGCTGAGGGCCAGTGTAAGGACGATGTATCATTTAGTTGAAATTGTTTATTCTCTGTCATGATCTAACCAGGATGATAACTTGATGGAAACCCAGGATGTGACCTTATCACATGTATCTCCTTGGATATGCTTTATGAAATCAAAAGTATTTATTTACATCCTGGTCAGAACTTCCCTTCCCTCCTCTCCTCCCAGTCTCTCCCTCTCCTCCTCCCTCCCCTCCTCTATGTCCCCTCCCACTCTTCTCAGAGAAGGGGAGACCTCCCATGGTTATCAACACAATATCAAGTAGGACTAGGTGCATCTTCTTCTACTGAGGCTAGACAAGGTGTGGGACCTCTAACGAAATCACTCTTCAAACTCATCTTTAAAAGACCCCCATCTTGCATTTGGATTCAGGACAGTGTAGCTGATTCTGTTTGAGTTTGAGTTTAAAGTACTTCCAGCCTCTGTGTATGCTCATCCCTCTCCTCGCTGTCTCCCTTTCAGCTCCTTTGTTGGATGTCTGCAGTTCCTGGAGTCTAATTGTTCTGGTAGGTTCTACTTCTCAACTTGACACAACCTAGACTTAGGTGGGAAGTGAGACTCAGCGAAGTATTTTCTGGATTGGGTTGGTCTGCGGGTACCCTGTGAGGGATTTTTCTCATTTGGCTTTATTGGGGTGAAAAGACATTCTGAGAGTGGGTCCTAGACTACGTAAGAGGAGACAAAGCCAGATGAATACTAACCATGCATGCATTTCTTTCTCTCTGCCCTTGATTATGGTTGTGATGTGACCAGCTGCCACTGTCATTTCCTTGAAGTCACAGACTATAGCCTGAAGTTATAGTTAAACCATTTCTCCCTTAAGTTGCACTATATTGGAATATTTTATCACAATAATAGAAATGAAATTAGAAGACCGGTCCTTGTAAACAGGGCAGAGGGTAGGTGTTCCATGTCTATTGATCTGGCTAGCCATATTCTTCTTTCTTTTGTTCTCTTATCATGCTTTCTGCCTTTGCATCTCCACTGTACAAGCAAAGCTACAGCCACTTCGAGAAAAAGGTCATTCGGCTGGGCTGGAAATTCTAGCCCAGGTTACTTTATTTCTTCTGAAACAGTAACACATTTTTCAAAAACTAACTTTTCCACCACACCCAGATGTGCTGATGACTTTCATGTCCACCTGACACAGCTATAGTTATCTGAGAGGAGGGAACCTCAATTGAGAAAATGCTTCCATAAGATCAAGCTGTTGGCAAACCTATGGAGCATTTTCTTAATTAGTGATAGGGGAGGGTCCAGCCCATTACAGGTGGGGCCACCCTGGGAAGGTGGTCCTGTGCTCTATAAGAAAGCAGGCTGAGCAAACCATGAGGAACAAGCTAGGAAGCAGCACCCCTCTATGACCTCTGCATCAGCTCCTGGCCCCAGGTTCCTGTCCTGTGTGAGTTTCTGTCCTGACTTCCTTCAGTGATGAACAATGATTGGATGTATAAGGCAAGTAAACCCTTTCCTCCCCAACTTGCTTTTGATCACAGTGTTTCATTACAGCAATAGTAACCCTAAGTAGGACACCAGACAACTTACCCAAGCCATGTTTGTACCCATCACGCCAACATTTTTCCCTGACTGGATTTCTGTCAAGGTTTAAAAAAAAGTAGCTACCATCCAAACCTAAGTAACAAGAGATGATGGCATTCCAGCTGTTCAAATCTTCCTGATCTTATTTGGCCCCTGACAGAACAGCCATCTTGAGGCACCCTTCAACAGATACTGCTTGTGTTGGCTGGTGACAGTGGCTGGTGTGTGATACAACTGGAGGATCAGAGACCAAGGTAGTCTACACAGTTGACTCCATTTAATCTTCTAAGACTCCCTACTAAATATATCAATCTCATTTTACAGGTAAGACACTGAGGCAGTGGGAAGGGACAAACTTGTCTGAAACTATGCAGTGGGCCATATTTTTGGCTACTATGCTACGCAGAACTTCAAGAGATGTTAGAAGTTTCATGCTTCAAAATGACTTTGAAATTCCCCTTCCCTGGTATATGCACATAGATGTACACATGATTGTGTAAAAGCATCACGCGCACACACACACACACACACACACACACACACACACACACACACCTATTTCACAATAACACATAAGTAGAACTGTCTTATATTTTCGCCTAAGTGATGCCTTGGGTGGCATAACCTGCAAGATTAAAATAAAAAGGACTCTCGAGTGGCAAGAACTTCTGAACATATCCTAGGAGTTCTAGTACAGAACAAACACCAGATGAGGAGTCAAAAGTCCTGCCTAAGGGCTGGAGAGATGGCTCAGTGGTTAAGACTACATACTGCTCTTCCAAAGGACCTGAGTTTAACTCAGCACCCACCCCAAATGACTCCCAACTGCCTGTCGCTCTAACTCTAGGAGATTGGATGCATCTGACCTTTAATCTCTGACCTCTGAAGGGAACAGCTGTCATGGGCATATAAAAAGAAATCTATTGAAAAGAAACTCATGATGAGAGAGAGAGAGAGACAGACAGACAGACAGACAGACAGAGACAGACAGAGAAAGACAGAGGAAATGGCAAAGAGAGACCAAGGTAGAGGATATAGCTTCTAGAACAATTATTTGTTCCCCATCTAATAAGGGACAATAGGTAGTAGCTGACTGAGGATGTGGTGTGCTGCATTGAACAGTGAGCAACTTGAAACCCAGGGCTTGGCCTTCATTATCGCCTCTCTACTATCAAGTAGTTAGCTCTTAAATAAATCTTGCCCAATTTATAATTTGCCCAATAAAAATGAAACCGGGAATGTAGACTTTTATCTATAGGAGAGGACAATGTTATCAGAAGAAACAGGAGCAGAGACGTGATTCCGGGCTGTCCTTCCATTCTCCCACCACAGAAGGCCCACGCTGCTGCAGAACACATCCCTGAACCAAGTAAAGCTGTAACTAGTTGCCTGGGAAGATTCAGCTCACAGATAAACACACTGCCATTCCCAGGGGTATGAGACTGGGCACTTGATTGTGTTGTACAGCAAAAACCAGCTGCAAGATTTGAGCCAGAGTCAGCTACAATAAGAAAGAAGACTTTATGAAGCAGATTCAGCTCACAGAGGGGCTTAATGCTGATGATTTCAAGGTTTTGGTTATATGTAGCTTCCTACCAAGGAGCCCAATGCATTTACTACTCATTTGATTTTTATCAGGGCTAACTTCAGTTTTTAATTAATCATTTTCTCATCCCCTGTCCTCTTCGAACCAGGGGCCACAGAGCACTACTGGCTCTTGTTTGATGCCCTAGATGGGAAATCCTTTCCTCAGGCAGGGTGGCAATCTGGCACAACATCCTTTTTCTCTTCTGTTACAAATAGCTCCCTCTGTTCTCTCAGTGGATAATTTCCACTGTTGCTGTGATAGAACGTAGAGTCCTCCCTCAGTCGGATCGTTGGCGATTTCCATCTCGCCTCACAACCCACTACAGGATTCCATCTATTCTTCTTTTGTCTTTTGTTTTCACCTCCAAGTGACCCAGTTTCCTCCACGGTTCACCCTCAGAGAGAGGTGGGGGGGGGGGAGGTTGCAAAGAGCCCAGACAGTGGCTAGCCCAGCCAGGACAGCCACAGAAGCTGCAGAGTTACAGGATTCCCATTGTTTCTTAGCGGTTCCTTCTGAGTGGAGAGAAGCCATCTTACAAGCAAAACGACACACATAATATTTATCCCTTTCAATTACAAAAGCAAGGAGAAAAATTATCCTCGTGTTTGCAGCTTCTCTCATGTCCAGATTGAGATGCCCTGAATCTTCCTGCCAGAGTCTGGGTTTCTCTGCTTCATTTGCATCTGCAGCCGGAGCAGAAGGCCACGGGTTGCTCATTTCAACCCTGGAAACCTCGAGGGGAGGTCAGGAATAAAATGGAACCTCTGCAGCAGCATTTGCATCTGTCTGTGCCACAGGTCTATGGCAAGTCTCTCTTTGCATTTCTAGCTTTTCTACTACTGCCTTCTCTCTTCCGGCCTACCTACAGGCTGGAGCTCTCCTTCTGGGATCAGAAACTGGGGGGGGGGGAGATTAACATGAAGAAACAGATGCCTCAACTATGGGGTGTTTATAAATAAAGTTCAGAGGACAAAGAGCTTGCTGGAGGCTAGGGAGATTTTTTTTTAAACACAACAGGCTATGGTGGCATTAGTTTCCTCAGAAGCAAGCCCACCGATGATTAGTGCCAGAAATGACAAACTGTAAAAGATTCTGTGCACACACAAAATAATCCTCCAGGTGCAAGCAGTGAAACACCGTATGGACACTTCAAAAGTCTCTCCACGTATAAGCACACCCAGGCTCTTCTTCATGCCCCCAAACACATCACACTTAGAGCAGAGAGTGCTGTAGGCAGCCACAAGCTCTACCTCCAGAGTTCTGGACTGAAGGAGAACCCGAAAACGGCAGTGGAAGGACAGGAAGTTTGATGGCTGTCATGGGATCCGCTGTTTCTTACTTTTGGAGAACATGGAAGAGTACAGAGATTTGTAGAAGGTCACAGTTCTCCTAGCATAAGGATTTGAACCTGGGATCCAAGACTTGAGGAAAGAACTGGAAGGTCGGAAAGAGGATCGGCAGTTTCGTTTATACTAAATTCTAAGTAACACTTAGTGTTTTCTGTTTATGAATGTAAAACAGTCCATGGCACTATTGGTCATACCTATGTCTTTGTCATCAATAACGTTACAGATTCATTCATATCACATCAGGCTTCATTATAGCTCAGTATATCACTTACACTCATCTTTGCTTCAAAATTACAACAGGTAGAGTCCATCTGTTACTATATTTTATTAGATAAATAAATAAAAATATAAATTATCCAATCACAAATACACTTACTAATATTTTATGGCTAAACTTCACAATAAGTCATTCCTTTTTTAATCCTATAATTTTGGTGCATTTTTTGTTTTGTTTTGTTTTGTTTTTTGAGACAGAGTTTCCTTGTATAGTCCTGGCTGGCCTGGAACTCACTCTGTAGACCAAGCTGGCTTCTAACTCAGAGATCCACCTGCTTCTGCCTCCCAAGTGTTGGGATTAAAGGCATATGGCACCATGACCAACTATTTTGGTGAATTTTAAAAATACAATTTTCAGAGGGAATCCATTAGCCTCATAAGACCTCTGTGTATAACACACACACACACACACACACACACACACACACACACACACACACACACACTGGAATATCGACGCCAGACATCCATAATGGATAAACACAACCCGCTTATTGTATGTAATCATCACAATCTCACTAACCAAGTTATTACTAACCCTGTTTTATAAATGAGGAAACTGAGGTTGGAAATAGAATTTGATTTAGAAGGCTGCAGTTTCTCTACTACAGGACATGGATGTGAACGCACACAGATACACATGTATTTTTATGATTCCCAAACAGCCCAGCTGAAAATCCAATGAGCATAGACATTAGTACCATCAAAGTAAACTAATTAGTGACCTGTGTCCACTATGACACAAGAACGGATTAAAGCAATGAAAAGTATCAGTCTAAATGATGTGTTTTAGGTGTACTCATGAGGTTATGGCCCCAGCTAACCCCAAAGAGACTGAGGATGCCCCAAGAGCTACCTGCCACGGGACACAAGGTTGATTGGCTTGTTCTTCAGCTGTATGAAGGTATAGGTTTCCCTCTTGGCCCTGCTAGGGCTTTCATCTCCAGGTCCAGACTTTCACATACTTCCCCCATTCCACTGCATATACTTATCTCAGTTTTCCTCACCTAATGCTATTAGGTCTAAATTATTCAGAAAGAGAAGGGCATAGATGTGAATAAAAGAAAAAAGAGGGGAAGAGAAGAGTCTTGTCCAGGGTACTGGGGGAAAAAAAAACAACAAAAGCGTCTTTGTATTCATAGAATTAAGGACTAAAAAGAGGCAAGCGATGCTTCAAATAATGGATTCACTCATGGCAATGACAGTCAATGCCATGGAAAAGGAATTCAGGCCATTGCGTAGCAGAGGTCGCTCACCTAATCCACAGCATAAGGAACAATTTCTCTCAGAAAACGATGTTTGCAAACCCATCTTTTGTGATATTATTTATGGTTTTAATATCCTGCTGGCGTGTGACCATTCTTTCATTACAATATGAAATACAAGTTAGGCTTCACTTCTGCCATCTCTCCAGAAGTAGAAGAGTGCTCTTCCCGCCTTTTCAAGCTAAGATTTGACTACTGCAAAGTAAGAGTCAATGGCAAAGGTGTATGTAGCTCACAGACAGCCCCCAAACAGCTTGAGATGCTACCAGTCTATGGCAACACAGCTGAACTGAATGAAATTGAAAGGTGTAGCCTGCTGGCCTCAGGTGATCAAATCCATTTCCAGTGGGTCAACTTGCTGAGGGGCCTGGGTGGGAGGTGGGGGTGAGGACACAGGCCTTTGACTCATGTGGCATTCAGACAGCTCCCTGAGAATCCTATCAATCACATTTTACAGGCCAGTGTCCCCTTCGTGCACGCTGCACAGCATAAATCCCGTGTCTTTTCAAGTAGAAGCATAACAGTCACCGTTATGATGAGAAATAGTTGTGGTGTGAGGCAGCCAGGAGCTCTGACTAACCCGAGAAGGGAACTACCCCCTTCCCTGGGAGACAAAGATTCATTCCGCTAGGATTTAAAAAAATCCTACTTGAGAGCAAAATTACAGGGCATTCAAGGAAGCTTCTGTGGATAAATTTTTCCATGATTAAAAAAAAAAAACAAAAACAAAAACAAAAACAAAAACCCTTCTTTCTCTCCTTTCTGCCATCTTTTGACATCATTGGGAGTGGGTGCCAAACAACTGGGAGAAGGAAGAAAGAAGAACAAAGACATTATTAAACAAAATAGAAAAGAATAAATTGAGTTTTGTGTGGTAGCTCTAAGAAATAAGCACACAAACTATACTGGGAATAAAGTCTCTTACTCATCTTAAGATGTCTCCCTAAGGTGTATGCTTGCATGATGGACATACATATATATATCATGATTTTGAGAAAAATAATATACCCACCACATAAGAAATATCCTTATTCTGGGAACTTGTGACCCTTGCATCTTTATTTATTGTGTTACTAAGTACATTGCAGTGGTTTCTCTATTCTCTAGAGAAATTACTATTTAATGGTCATTTATAAAACAGATTTTCTTTCGCTAGTGCAGGCACAGCTCATATCAGTAATAACAACAACTTAACATCCATAATGCTCTTCGTGACACTTAGAAATTTACCTGCTATTGTTTTCATAGCACAAAGAAAATAAGATTTTTTTGTCTATATTAATAGAGTTTGATTGAGTAGCACTTAAAATAGAAAAAATAAAATCACAATCACCATTGTCTATCTTTTTAATCACTTTCTCAATCATGCAATATGAAAACCTTAGCCTAACAACAAAATAGCATTATATCTTTCAAAAAATCAAATTTACCATAGTACTGGGTGCTGCATTTGACACTTAAAAGAAGTCGTTTAATTTAGCTTAATGACTATAGTTTTAATGGTAAGCTGTTTCAAACCCTTACTTGAATCTAATCACTACAAAAATGTATCCACATCCACCATTGCTCAGTATTTTCCTAATTCTTTCTTTCGTCTACGTTTGTTTTGCTTGGATTTTTTGGCTGATATAGTGAAGTAAACAGTTTTAATTTTATAACATAGATCAAAGTCAGTTTGAGCTACTAAAACAAAATACCTTTATTGGGTAATTTATAAATAATAGAAATTTCTTGTTTGTACTGCTGAAGGCTGAGGAATCCAAGCCCAAATTGTAAGGGATTGAAAAGCTTCTAATGATCTCATAAATGTCCTCCTGTACTTCCACATGATGGGAGTGAAAAGGGTCTTGCTGAGATCTCTTTCAAAAACACTGATCCCATCATTGAGGGTAGAACCCTCAGGAATTAATCATGTCTCAAAATGCTCACCCTCAAATAGCTTTACCATGGTGATTAGATTACAACACACTAATTTAAGAGGGACACAAATACACAGGCCCTAGCAGCGTATTATTACTCAGATTCTATAGAATATTAGTGTTTCTTGGGCTGTTGATATACTAATTAAGAGGAGTTCCAAGTGCTAGAGAGATGGATTAGCTGCTGAGAATACTATTGGTTGTTCTTGAAGAGGATCCAGGTTTGATTCCCAGCACACACAAAGCATATCACAACTGTCTCTAAGTCCAGTCCAGAGGGGATCTGACGCCCTCTCATCATGCATAGACATAGATGCAAGGAAAATACCAATATACAACAACAACAATGATAATCATAATAATAGTAATAATAATAATAATAATAATAATAAATGTTAAAAGGGTTCTAGCATGAAATAAGATCAAACATTGCAAAATGTATGTCCCAGGAAAACAATGAGACTACTTGTGATATTTACTCTGAAAATCTTATTATGAAGATACTTTGCAGAGCTGTCATTCAGCATTTCCAAGGCTTCTTTAGCCACAAACTTCCCCCTTGGTCTTTACTTACAGACTCCTCAAAATAGGACTTTGGAAATCCTGCAGAAAACAATGGCTGTGTCTACATGAAACCAGCATATTGTTTTGCAGAGCATACATAGCCTGATTCATCCAAACTAGTATTTAGTCAAGACTTCTTAAATGGTTGTTTGCAAAATAATTGCACATTTGACTTAGCTCAGTGGTTCTTTTGTTACTTCTTTGACAAAACCAGGTTATTGTGTAGATTAATTGCCACTGACTGCCCCTAAACAAAGTTAAAGATCCAATAAAGGCCATTTATCTCGGATATTCTTGATTTCCAAAAACTTGCCTTTCATTTCAATTCACAGTTAGAAATTTCAAGGCAGAATGCCAGGACTGGAAAATTAGGGAGCCAGACAGAGTGTTTGAGCTAAAAGAACCCTTTGATTGACAGGTGAAAGAACTGAGTCCTAAGAGTCTTTGGCCAGTTAGTAGCTGGTAGGACCAAAAAAAAAAAAAAAAAAAAAAAAAAATTAGTTCCTTCCTCTATGCTCTTCAGTCCTAATAATGTTTTGCCTTCTAGTTTACCAATTAGCCAGTTTTTACCTATGCTTAAGTCAATATTGTCAATACATGCCCACCAAGGATCCAGAGAGATAGCTAGGGATAGATAGATACTCCACTGGGTACCAGAGCTGCTTCTGTTGAACCTTGTAGGTTTAGGAGGTGTGATAGAATAAGGACCAGCTTTCTAAAGGAAATTTAGCATCACAGTGTGAAGCCTTAGCATCTCACATATGTACTTATTTCTTCACTGGGGTCTTGTAATTAATTCTAATTAAGAACAACATTATGTATTGTTTTTCAATTAGCCCACAAACAGTTTTCGACCCATGGAAGAGTGGGTGTTTGCTCTTGGCTACAGACATTAATATTATTAAACACTGACAAGAAGACACCATTCACTGTCTGCATCCGCTAGCAGCCATAAAATTACTTTCCACAGAAGAGAGATAGATGCATTGTGTTTTTCTTGGATTAAGCGCCTGTGGTCAGAGGACAAGAAGCAAATAGAAATTACCAGCGAGCACTGAAACCTCTTTCCCTCTCCCTCCCTCTCTCCCCCACCGTTTTCTCTTCCTGCCATTGACCTAACCACGCTTCCCTAGACAGTGATGCTCTCTAAAGTCAAATGCTAGACCTGTAGCTAATTCTCAGGCAACACAAGGAAGACTCTGCCACAGCAGAAGCAATTGGCTGTTTGTAGGAAGCACAATGATCTGTAGTCACATCTCATTAGGGGAGCCTGGGCCCCGTTGTGCACAAGTGAAGTAAACGCTGCCAATGTAATTTGTTTTATATGCCTAATTCTCTTCCTTATAATTAACATCTGAAATCCGAAAACAAAACAAGAGCACTTTGTACGCATCTGGGATCTGTTGAGCACTTTCAGGGAGCCTGGGATTTTTTTTTTTTTTTAAGCAGCACTCACCCTTGCCTTGTCCTTTTCCACAACAAACAACAATATAAACTGGGACAGAGGTGCAGTGTGAGAGAGGAGAAGGCAGAGTAGCTGAAAGCCAGTATTACCTTCAACCCACTGAAGGGTTTTAGCTGCTTTTGTCTTCTCTAGATTAAAGCAAGTACACAAATGGTTTAGCAGAGGATGAAAGGAACTAGTCACAACCCAACTGCATCTTGTCCAAGGGCAACCCTTACACTTCTCATCTGATAGCCCAAACAGTCAGAGAACAAATGCTGTGTAATGGGAGTTTGACACTAACCACTCCAGAAGGAAGACACACACATATCAGTGGGCTATATCATTAACCAAGTCTCTACAGTATGGGTGGGACTGGAGTAAAAAGGTCTGGGACTGGCCATTGGATTTGGAGCCTACAGGCCTATGACAGGCTAAAGGAGATAAGTCTACTGTAGCTATACCAAGCACCAATCTTGGTTACAAACATCAGGAACTGGTTCTAGAAAACGCAAACAAACAAACAAAAAAAAAATACAAATTTGTTGGCAGGCTTTTGATTCGCTCAGAGACTTGATAAAAAGCAAAAGGATGAAATGGGCAAAGGAAGTTGCAGGCTACCAATGCACATGAGGTCATGTTGGAACATCAGCCTAAGCATTGCTTCCTCCAAAGTCCACCTATGAATATTGCCACTGCCATTAGATTGCTTATAGTTCAATAATACGCACCATTCACCTCTTTGTCCTCCATCCAAAATTCATTCAGAAACACAAGAAGGAGGATCAAATACAGAGTGGCTAAAATACAGCAAGTGCTTTGAAGCACTGATCAGCACTGGGCACATTGTTCATCACTCATTCATTTAAGGATTTTATGCTCAGCTTTGGAAGGTCCAGTGATCTGCTGGAAGATATGTAGTCACAGGTATTAATTATGGTAAAAATATTTTATGTGTATGGATGAGAGGACCCAACATTGCTAAAAAAAAAAAGGCCAGTGGCTAGAGTCATGCAGGCTCCAAGAGCACTACCAGCAGGCCTCCACAGGTACCAGCCAATCCCCAATAGAGTCATTCATCACAGATAGGATTCCACTAGAAGCATTTAAAGGAGTCTATAAGCTCTCCCTTGGGGTTGCTGACATTTTGTATGGATGGTAGACCCCTGCATGCCGGCTGTTTCTGCAGAATAAACACTCTGTTTTACATACTATTTGAGTCTGAACTTTTCCTTTAGCAGCTTCTGGACCCTTACATGGGTTTTTCCCACATGTTTGTCAGTCTGTCACATGTATGCAGTGCCTGAGGAGTCTAGAAGAAGGCACTGGATCCCCTAGAACTGGAGTTACCAAGAGTTGAGGGCTCTTTCTGGGTTCTGAGAATCCAACATGGATTCTAGAAGAGAAGCCAGTGCTCTTAACTACTGAGCTATCTCTCCAGCCCCAATGCAGACCTTTCCCCTCTGCCTTGATAGATAGGCATGCTTGACTAACTTGTCGCTAATGTCATCTTGTTACCCTCCTCACTTCTTCCTCTTTCTTTTGTTTAAAGTTTACATCAACTATGTGAGTATGTGTATATCGTATGTACACATGTGCAGGAAATGCACACTCATACATGTCTATAACTCAGGGGAGGAAAGAAGAAGGCATCAAATCTCTCCAAGCTGGAGTTATAGGCATTTGCAGGATGCCTGTCTTCTTACATTGCTGCTGAAACCCACACTCTGGTCCTCATGATTACACTGAGGCTGCTCTTCGGCCCCTCCACTCTATTATTTATACCAATGTTAATAGTGGTTTATTAAGCCACCATGAAGTTTGTTATATGATTTTTACATTCATTCTTTGTTCAGTTGGCAAAGAAATCCGTGGATGAGGTATAATGGCTCTCATTTTCAGCTAATGGAATTAAGGTTATAAAAAGTAACATGGCCAGTTGGAGGGCTCTTCTCTAAAGACTTTCTCCTGCTTTCCATGCTCCTCAGGTGTCTGTAGTCCTTTGTGTATGGCCAACCCTGAAAACCTATATATAAGTACCATTATACAGACTTCGGAGGTTATAGTTAGGAGTGTGTGTGTGTGTGTGTGTGTGTGTGTGTATGTGTGTGTGTATGAGCATTTTCAGTTTATTAGCTATGGTGCAGGCACTTGTCCTAATTTTTTTGCAAGTTGCTTCAGGACTTTTACATAAGCTATAAGTTATGAATGACTACATTAAGCCATATAACTTACTGACTCTAGCAGAATATACATAATAAATGTTAAATGATGTAAGGACAGGAAGAAAGGGGGGAAAGAGGGCAGAAAAGAGAAAGGGATAGAGCAGACAGGACAAGGCTGGTATAGGCATGAGAAATTAGCAGCAGAAGCTAGGCCAACCTGAAGGTTACTGTGAACAGATCCCCCATGTTCAAAGGCCAAGCGTGAAAGGCAATGGGTATTGGTGTAATTAGAGTAATGGGATGGCTTCACGGGTCCTGGGAATCTACAAGATTCTATTAGGATAACATAAGGAAACAAAAAAGCTAGGGGCCTAGGGACAGTGCATACAGGGCAAAAGCATACAGGGCAAGAACAGAGGCAACAATGGCTAGGAAAGCTCTAAACTGCCAACCCACAGATCAGCAGCACCCACTGCCTGCTGCCCACGGCCGAGATCCTCTGACCCTTTGGCAAGGGGCTCAGCAGGCTCAAAGCTCCAGACAGCCCGAGTTGGCCCCTGGAAGGCTAGAGCTCCTAGACTGTATTCCCTTGGACTCATATTCTCTGGGATCTCTGCAGACTTTCTATTCAGGGAGCCTCTGTGGTCAACTTGTATTTTCTCTTGGAGCGATACACAGTATACACGAGGAGGTGAGAGGCTTTTGCAAATGTGGAAGCAAAGAAACTTGCTTATCTTCGTGGAACTGGCATGTTTCCTCCACCTCCTTCACCTTGACACCCTGTTTAGCAAACTGCCCACTATTGTCTCAGGGAGCATCAAGATTTGAACCCAATCTCTATGGCAACACTTACAATGCCACCATCCTAGGCCAGTGTTTTCTCTTCTTCCATGCAGCCATGCACCGGAAGCTCTCACTTTACTCTCAGCAGTCTGACCTGTGCACTAATTAGGTTTCCATACATACACCTCATGTCATAGGCAAGGGAATTCGTTTCATGATTTTTATGGCATCTCATTGGAAGCGTTTTCCTTGACTCTTCCTTAAGAGCTCCACCTCCATATGCTGAATCCTAGCTGGCTGCCGCATTTTGAGGACGAAGGTGAAGAGCGTCCTTTGCACCAGACTGCTTGTGTTCAGACTCTGTCTCTGCCAATTCCTAGCTATGAGACCCAAACAACTCCCTTAACAATATTATACTTCTATCAGCACACCTGCACTGGTTCTTGTAAGGGCTTACTTACAGTATATGTCAACACCCAGCCTCCTGGTTGGAAAAACAAAAACAAAAACAAAAACAAAAGCACACCCTGGGAGTCCCGTCTCCCTACTCTCCTGCTTTCCAGTCTTGATCACTCTCTCTATTCCTTCCTTAGACCAGGAATAATTAGGCATAATTTACAGAGGTAGTGCTATTTAGATCTGTGTTTCTGATGTCCCCTACCTCGATGCCTGAGATCTGTTCCTTACGTCATGTTTGTGAACATTTTCCTATAATTTTGAAAGGAACCAAATGGAGACCCCCAAACTAGATATTTCTAGCTTTACAAATTCTAGCCAATCAAGAGAAAGCAGCTAATGCCCATTTTAATTGATGGTGGGGGACAACAATAGAAAAGTTCACCTGTGAAGTCAGTTCTACCCCTGCAAACCCATCAACAGGAGACAAATGGTAATGCCTTGCTTGCTTGCTTGCTGGCTGGCTGGCTTTTGTTTTTCAAGACAAGATTTCTCTGTGTAGGCCTGCTGTCCTGGAACTCACTCTGTAGACCAGGCTGGCCTCAAACTCAGAGATTCATCTGCTTCCGCCTCCCAAGTGCTGGGATTAAAGGTGTGCGCCATCACTGCCCCTCGGTAACTCCTTTTGAAATTGAAACATCTTCTGTTATACAAACTTTTTTCCCTTTGAGAATGGGTCTCGCTATGTAGCTCTGGCTATCATGGAATTCACTATGTAGACCAGGCTGGGCTTAAACGCACAGACATCTGCCCTCTTCTGCTGGGATTAAAGGCATGTGCTACCACGTCTGGTTTTCAACATCTTTTAATAGGTAATCAGTTTTCCCTTTCTTGGTAAAAAAATTTCAGACTCTTTACAAAGGACAAAAATAAACCAGTACACTCATTTATCAAATGTTTAGATCTTCAATTATGAAACCTCTTTCTGAGCTCTTGCCGGAACAGTGACAGAGCAGAGGCTGGCCACAGGTGCTGTTGTAAATGGTCTCTGCAGCTCAGTTTTGCACTGCTCTGGTCTGAGGCAAGTGTTTCTCAATTGGGTGGGAGTTGTAGTATCGGGAGACTTTTATCTGCCTTTCCTGTTTGGGGGAAGACAGCTTTTTTAATTCCCAATCCTGGCTTTTCTTAACAAAATGATTGTCAGAAATGCTCCTCCTCTGTCCCCTTCCGCTCTCAGGCTCCAGCCACTAGAGAAGAGTCATTTGATGATTCTGACTGTGGGAGGAATGAAAATAAAAGGCAGAGAAAATAGGAAAAGCAAGGTCTCCAGAAGTCACAGCGCCATTACTGTATGTGCCGAATTCTAGCCCCAGAAACAGCTGCAGACCTAAAGTAATGTCTTCTTCACAATTTCAACAAGATTCTCTTAAGTCAGCCAGATTCAACAAACCTTTCAAATAGCCATTTCCAGGCCGCAAAGCATTTTTTTTTTTTTACAGCTCTTCACTTACCTCTTTGCCTTGTATTGACACACCTCTCTTGTACTGTCCTTGTCTGAATTTTAGCTACGATTCTGGGAATGGACAAAGATGCAAAGGGAATTATCAAATATCAATGAAAATACCAAATGTTGTACTTTCTCTCTGAGTTTTCTATTCATGTGGGACAGATTTTGTTTTTTGTGCCATAGTGAAGCCTAGGCTATACTAGATGATCTCTCACCTACATAAAGCCTTTTCTTTAATCTTCCCCACAACTGTGTGCACAGATTTAAATGGCAGAAATCACCATGAAATAATTGTGTTGTCTTTCTCCCAACAAAAACCACTCTGATAATCATCCAGCTCATAGCCCCATCCTCTGAGCACTTTTATGCCAAACTAGCAGGCTAGAACATGGCTCCAGGTAAATTACCCATGTGTGATTGCATGTGAAAACATATTAATTTAGAATTTTTTTGTTTTTGTTTTTGTTTAGATTTATTTATTTATTTATTATGTACACAGTGCTCTGGCTGCATGTATACCCTCAGGCCAGAAGATGGCATCTTATCACATTATAGACGGTTGTGAGCCACCATGTGGTTGCTGGGAATTGAACTCAGGACCTCTGGAGGAGCAGTCAGTGCCCTTAATCTCTGAGTCATCTCTCCAGCCTTGATTTAAGAGTCTTTTTCCCTCTCTTGTTCAACCTGACAACTTGTCTAAATAAGCTTCTTCCTGGACCTGACACTTCATGGACAAGCAATGTACAAAAGGCCACTAAAACACAGTGCTCCCAATATGGCAAGAAAAATGTACACACAGAGAAGTAAGATTGAAAGATAAAGGGAGGAAGAAAAGAAGTAGGAAATATACAAGGTGGAGCCTGAACATTTACTCTTTCATTGTGCTTTCAGACTACGCCAACTGGAGTCTCTCCATCAGGCGCTGAGATAGAATGTGAAGCCAAGTTTATGAGGACTAACCTAATGTAGGAGAAAAGAGGCATAGGTAGCGTAGGGCAGAAGGAGGGGGGCAAACTGGACAAAAATCTCAGCAAACATTCAGCTCTCTTGGGTGGGCTCAGTACCACTGGGTTTGAAATGGCTAGCCCTGGAGGGGGCTTTGTAGCACATGGGAATCCCAAATAACTGGCCCTTCATCCCTATCCCATTCCCGTCCATCAGATGTAGGCAAGGGTTTAGACCTGTGCTGGCTCCCTGTGGATGAGGCAAGCCCTGAGAGAGGAAACACTGCTTTCCAGTCTCTCCTTGAAAGGAATCTGAAGGGGCCTCTAGTGTCTACCGCGTAGATCCTCAGCAATTGCCAACATGATCATGGCCATATCTGAACCCCTAAGAGTCATTTCCCAGTCCAGAGCAAGTTAGAAATCTCCACTGATCTCAAGATCACAAAGCTCCTTTTGATTAAACATAAACCCGTGCCATGCTTTGAACTGGACCTTTTTTTTTTTTTTTTTAAATAACATTTGACCTTCATAACAAGTATAAGAAGCAGGTAGTCATTCTGGTGAATCCCATTTCTTAGACAACAAAATCCAAACCAAGAAAGAAAAGTTAAAACGGCAGTGTTGTGAAATCTCATCTGTCTGATTCAAAGTCCACTCATTTAGCTAGGCCCCCATACTAAATAAAATAGATAAAAATCTGTAGGCCCTTCTGCACTTCCTCCCATGATATCTATCCACAGGCTCATATAGAAAAACAGTTCTGTTAGGACTACAAAGGCTTACAAAAGAACCAATTGAATGGTCTGGAGGGAAAACAAGACCCTTTCCTGTCTCTGGCTGCTGGGCCTAGTGTTTTATTCAGCATATTCTATGCTTAACTCCCTCTGTGGTCCCAGTAAAGTATAATTCAGAGGTTTGTTTGGGCTGCACTATAACACTTGAGAGAAGAGAGAAATAGAAACAGGCTTAGGGAGAAGTTGGCCAACATGTCCTTCCAGCAAAGGCCTGAGATGATCCCACAGGGAACAGTAAAGCTAAAGTGGCTTGTCTGAGTTGAGAGGAAGACTGACAGTTTTTATGTGTTGCACCAGATAGTCACTGGGTACGAGGTATTCTGAGACCCCCAGCATATCATTGGGCTAGAGAGCTCTTTGCAGTCTTAGCGCACAGCAGAAGAAAATTTAACTGAGAACTGTGGGTTGGTAATACTTCCAAGCATGAGAAATGGGTGTTTCATCCTGCTTTTTCCCTCTTTATTCTTTTCTTTCTTCTTTTTTTTAAATTTGTTTTTTCAGACTGGGTTTCTCTGTGTAACAGCCTTGGCTCTCCTGGACTCACTCTATAGACCAGGCTGACTTTGAACTCCCAGAGATCTGCCTGCCTCTGCCTCCCGAGATTCTTGTGAGCACTCACAGCATCCATCACAACTAGTAGGTTTTGAGTTTTGAGACTTTGTTGGTTTGGTTTGGTTGTTTTACTTTTCAGTCCATTCATTTAAAACTCAGTATTGAGAATCTTCTGTGTGCCAGGTATTGTCAAGCTAGAACCAACAAACTTCATGCCAAACAACTACAACAAAAAGTACCTTAAAGACAACTATGAGAGAAGGAAAAGAGATCTTAAGTGGAGAAGAGAGAAGAACGAGTGACACATGTGACATTGCAGAATGGGGACTCAGGAGGAGTGGTAGATAGAGGAGGGGGTGAAGAAGGAGAATCAACAAGAATGGCTGAAATGGTGTTAACTTTAAACAACTTAATAAAAAAAAAGGACTCCTGACCTCATCTAAATACAATTTTAGTGTTGACAAATAGTATTTTACTGTAGATACCAAAAGACTATGGGTTTTGTTTTTTAAAAATTTTATGGAACTGGGGGTTGAACCCAGGGCCTTACACTATCACTTAGTTATATCATTAGCCTTGCCTATTTCTTAAACGTAACTAAATTAAATTTTATCTGGTCTGACAAAAAAAAACCTCTTGAGGCCTATTAATACATATTACCTAACTGCCTTCCAAGAGAGTTGATTCTTTTTTTTTTTTTCAAAGTAAGATGGCAAAAGTTTTTAATCCCAGCACTCATGAGTACTCTGTGAGTTCAAGTCCAACCTAATCTACATAGAGAATTCCATTCCAGCCAGAAACCATAGGAATTCTATCTAAAAATTGTAAATGTGCATTCCAAGCTTTTAGAATACAGAAAGAAAAGCCAATTTGTTCATAGGCTATCTGATTAATATGCTAAATAAAAATTGGGTATCAGTCACCCTTGAAACAGTTTTCACATGGAGTCTCAAAAGGCACTGTAAATAATAGCATTTAATGCTTCATCTTTTTATTGACAAGCAATAACAATATCAGTGTCAAGAGATAAACTTTTACCCAATACCCACCTTATAAGCTTGTTTCTTATTTAAGAAATTATTGTTTGAGCGATTGGAGCAATGACTTCTAGACATTCAAAGAATAGCAATGAAGCTGAAACAGGTCTCCTGAATAGAGGAATTTAATTACTTAATACTGTCTTCCTTTTTAAAAACAGGCCTTTACACATCCACTCTGCACACGGTGTGTGTGTGTGTGTGTGTGTGTGTGTGTGTGTCTGTCTGTCTGTCTGTCTGTCTGTCTGTCAAAGACAACTTTCCACAATCAACTCACTCCTTCTACCACATGGTTATTCCCAACCCAGGGCACCAGGCTTGCCTGCACATGCTCTTACCTGCCCAATCATTACACCAGCCACAGCCCCCACCCCACCCTCATGTCTTTCTTGACAAGCTGTGAAGTTCTCATACAAGTGATCAAAATGGGGGCAAACTTTCAACACATGGCTGTCAGGACACACAGACAATAGAAACATCCCCTACTCTTTCTTAACATCCCTTCTTTCAGCAAGGAAAAGGGTCACGTGAAAGCCACCACCATGTGCTCTGACTCATTAATAGAAAAATATAGCTTGCTATTCACATTTTGAAAGTGTTTTCCCCACTCCCTGCAAATGTAAACCATGGCTTTAGCTTCTAGGATTTCTGCTTTCATTTCTTCTTGTTCTAGCCTGGTGTTCCACTTCATCATCAGGGCAAGCAAAGAGCTATTTACTCCAATTCAAGATATTGGTGGGAACTAAACATTTAATGGGTATTCCTGGATTACACTGGTGCCTTTCAGAGCTAGTGTCTATATTTGAGGTATATTTGAGGCATGGTCTGTGCTTGCATTGTGTAGACCTGTGAAACATGTTCAAATCACAGTGGGCTTCCTATGCACAAAATGACAGAATTGTGAAATTACTAGACTAGTAGACAAGCTCTAACTATAAAAAGTTGATCTTTCAAAGGCCAGTCATTATAAATTAGAATCCAGTCTCACCATTCTTTGACTCAACTGTGGATGGCTAAAGTGGTCTTCTCAAAAAGACCATGCAAGCCATGCTGAGGCAGAACTTGTTGGAAGAATGATGTTGGCTTCAAACAATGAGCAACTTGCTCAGAGAACAGCCACAGAAATATCTGAAGGTTATTAACTAGTGGGCTGGCAATAACTGCAATGGTCCAGATGTCAGAATATACTCTCCATCCCTTTCCATTCTTTAGACAAATCCCTGCTTGCTAGGGAGATGCATTTGAGCAAGAAGCATGGTCCATGCATTTCATTATACCTTTTCAAGATCCCTCAGGAAAATGGTTGGTACATATCTAGAACTTCCTACCACCACAACCAAGTAAGTTTAATAACTTCAATAGATATAACCATCAATGTTTCCAATAGAAATAACTTCCATTAACATTCCCATGTAGACTTATACAAAGGAAGTAACTACACTGTCATGGCCACTTAGAATTTTGATTTCAGGAACATCAACAATAAAGATTTAAATATCTTTCAGGCTTATCAAATACATTTAATGTGTAGTTCAGCTTCAAACAACCCTATGAGTTAGTTATATTTCATATGCCTTGATTTTACTAATAAGAAAACTACCAAGAAGAGACTTGATACCCTATGAGCATATACAGGGGGAGGAAGTCCCCCTCAGTCACAGTCATAGGGGAGGGGAGTAAGGGGAAAATGAGAGGGAGGGAGAGAGGAATGGGAGGATACAAGGGGTGGGATAACCATTGAGATGTAATAAGAATAAATTAATAAAATAAAATTTAAAATAAGTAAATAAATAAAATAGACCAGAAAGGGCCAGCTTTCAAAATGTAAGGAGATCCAATGCCACAATTGCACTACTCGATACAATACCACAAGCACTACTCGGCCTGGTCAAAAATGAGATGTGCTATATGTGTAACTGTCACACTGATTGATTCCAAAGACTTAGTATGAAAAACAATGGAAACATTAATATGGTGCTTCTTGTTAATTTGTATGTCACCTGTGTGTGGAAATGATAAGCTTTGGGATATGTTAGCTCAATCAAATGTTATTAAACTGATTTAGCCTGTTAAAAAATAAATAAATAAATTCAAACCACACACACACACACACACACACACACACACACACACACACACACACACAAAACTACAGCTGATCCAAGTTAAGGCAGCATCCCAAACATTCACTAAAGCACCTCTTCCATGGGTAAGACATAGGTGTAACGAACATGCCTGGAAGCCTCCGAGAGCTTCTAGTACAACCAGGATTTTAAAAGCTGGGACCCCAGAAAGAAGGGGAAGTCACCGAGGACAACCTGGCTTCCTGCACCCAAGCGTCTCCTAAAAGAATCAGACGATTCTCAGAGTCAAGAATCTAAGAAGCCAAATACACTGTGACAACTAGGGCACAAAGAAGGCAAATGGAGCTGTTAGAAGTCTGCCAGCACGGCAACAGAAAACATGAAGTTCAGAACTACACAGGAGCCAGAAACGAAAGGGACCAAGATGTCTTTGAGAAAGGTTGAAGTGAGTCCAACATCCTTGGAAGAATTTGAAACAATGTCTTCCCCTCTTGGTAGATGCACAGTAAAGGTTGAACATTGACTGAATCAAGCTAGAGCAGGTTCAGCAATAGCAAAGTAAGTAGACCTTAAAACAAGCAAACAAACAAACAGAAACATTAGAAGAGAGAAAGATGGACACTTAATATTTTCTTTTAGAAACCCAAATGGGCCCGAGGAGATGGCTTAGGGAGAAAAAGTGCTTGGTGGGTAGGCATGAAGTTTGAAAACTTTCTGAGCAGAAAGCACTGAGGTAGCATTTCCAAACTGAGTTTGGAAAGCTGAGAAGAGCAGGATACATCTTTATCCCAGGTGCTGGGTGATTGAAGTCAGGATGATCCCAGGAGCTTGCTGCATAAGATCATACTGGAGCTAAAAAAACAAAAACAAAAAACAATCCAATCCTCTAATGACATCCTAACTGTCACAACATAGCACTTATTTGTAGTGATGTCGATGTAAATGAAACTACTGTATTGCCAGTTGTATAAAAGCACAGTATATGCAATTATGTCCAGTATCTAATAATTGATAATTATAATAAACAATTATGCTACCCAATTATTTACTATACTACTTGTAGTTATTTCAGAGTGTATCCCTTCTGCTCACAAGAATCAGTTGATTGTAAAAACAGCATGTGATATTACGCTGGTAGCATCTTTAAATAGTTCGTGTTTTCTAATTGCATCTAAAGACCACATCAGTAACTGACCTATGCCATCTAGGTTTGTGTACATATAGTCTATGATGCTGACAAAATCACCTACTGTCTCAGAATGAGTCTTCACTATTAAACAATGCATGGCTGTATGGCACAGCAAAACTTATGAGATGCAGCTAATGTTGTGCTTGGAGGAAAATTTATAGTCTAGCTTTATACCGTTGACGATGAAGCTAGAAAAATCAACAGTCTCATCACAACAGGCAAGGAATACATCAAATTAAGCTAAAGAAATGAAGAAAAGAAAATTTTGAAAATAGGCAAAAAGAACATAAAGGTACAGTAGAGCCAAGCTGGTTTTTTTTTAAGGGTTTAACAAAAATGGTAGAGCTGTCACGCAGAGTGAGGAAGGGCTAGTACCTCCACTTAGTAGCCTCCTTCCTGAGCAGAAAACACTAAGATAGCATTAGTTTCAGATTTCCAAAAGCTTTAACTTGAACTAGTGTTTTCTCAAGCCCCTTCTTATAAAAGAAATCTTTCTGTCAGAGGTCTAGGGGAGGGGAATAGGGCAGAAGAAGGAGGGAGGGGAACGGGAAGATACAAGTGAGGAGATAACAATGGGGATGTAATCTGAATAAATTATAAAAAAAATTTTAAAAAGAAATCAATTGATGTTCCCACACAGAAGGAGAAATATCATCGAATGAGAACCTACTGTGGCCAGATACCTTAATTTATCCATTTCATCTCCAGATCCCCTATGGTCTGTTTCACTGTTCAAAGAAAACCATAAGAAAAGGTATTTCAATAGCCTCACTAGATCATAGAACTTTCTTTGGCAATTATATACTGTCCTTGTATCACAATGTTCACTTTTTAACTAATGATTTTTTTAACTTAAGTGTATATGTGCCTGTTGAGTGTAGGTTTCTGCACATGACTGCAGTGCTCACAGAAGCCAGAAGACGGCATCAGATTGGAGTTGTAGGTCATTGTGATCCAACCCATGTAGATGCTGGAAACTGACCTTGAGTGCACCCTAAAGTTCACTTTCCTCTTTTTGTTTTTAATTTAATTTAATTTAATTTTACTTATATGGGTGTTTTGCCTGTATGCATTCTGTGTGTTACTTGTGCCAGCAGAGGGCAATCCAGTTACAGCTGGCTGTGATCTGCCATGTGGGTGCTAGGATTCTAACACTGGTCCTCTGGAAAAGCAGGTACTCTAGCCCATAAAGTTTACATTCCAGCTGTTGGTTAAGCAGAGTATTATTTTTAAAAATTGAGTCTGCAGGCAGGGAGATTTTTGAAGGAAGTTCTGGGTCTGCAAATTAAGCCGTTGTGAATTTGGTCAGTGTTGATGACCTCTATTACACGATAAGGCTCGAAAATATTCCTTAGAAATGTTGAAAGAATTCAGGGAATCAATGCAGATAAATGCTAAAAACAGCATTGTACATATTCAGTAGGTTCCTGGCTCTTTTTCTAATAACACTGGCTCCATGGCTTCTCTTGTTGCTTCTCTGCCACTGTACTCCATTGCTCATTTGGCCTTTTCTGTGTCCATTTAGCTCCAACACTGAACTATTGACTGTACTTGCTGTGTGCAATGCCAAGTTCAACAGCCAGAAAAAAAGAATAAGGAAGTTCCAGCTGATGGTGACGCTCAGGCCTCAAGAGTCAGGTCCCATGGGCTCTGCTTTGACCACTGAATCACACAGTGAGCAATGATCCCATGCAGACTGGCCAGCTGTCCTGTTGTTCACCAGCGATAAAGATGTAAACAAAGCCTGCTGCATTATCCTTGAAAATTCACCTCCTGCTTTAAACTTTCTTCACAGGTAAGACTATAAGGAGCCACAGTTAGCTTTTATTCTTGATGAAATCATGTCGCTCTTCCAGCAGGCTTTTCTTTCCAATGTCTTATGCCCTTAGCTAGCAGTCAAGTTTATCTAAATGGAGAAGCTCACAGAACACTGGAGAAATGAATACAAAGTCCTTAAAATTTGAGGGAATTAAAAACAATGGCGCTGGTGTGGCTCAGAGGTGTCCAGATTCATTTATATGTGTGAAAGAAATGGCAGTCATTTATTGTATTCCAAGGAAAGGACACAAAACTCCCCCTCTTTTTTCAGCTTTGGAACTTTGACCTTCAGTCAGTTCCCACCAGATTTATTTATTTATTTATTTATTTATTTATTTATTTATTTATTATCTTTTGTGAGACAGTTTTAAATTTTATTTTATTATTTTTTTATGTGTAGGGGTGTTTTGCGTGAACGTATGCCGCTGTACAACACAGTGCCCAAGGAGGTCAGAAAAGGGTATGGGATGCCCTGGAACCAAAGTGAGAGGTTGTGAGCTGCCCATGGGGGTGCTGGAAATAGAATCCAGGTCCTCAAGAAGAGCAGCCAGTGCTCTTATGTGCTGAGCCATCACCCAAGCCCGAGGTGCCACAAGATTTCTCAGGAGTGAGATGCAGTGGTTTGTGTACAGAGAAGCCTTCCAAATTCCACTGCAGTAGTAAACAGTAGTTCTTTTAGCATTTGTCACTACCATTGACATTTGTGTTGACTTCCATGTTAGGTTTCATATGGAGTATCAGATTTGGATATTTATTCAATAGTAGATGAGTAATTGAATAAGCAAGTGCATTTCCTCCCCTCTTCCTCCTCCTCACTTATTCTTGTTGTTGTTGTTGTTGTTTTTGAGACAGTGTTTTTCTGTGTAGCCCTAGCTGTCCAGGAACTTGCTCTGTTGACCAGACTGGCCTCAAATTTAGAAATCCATCTGCTTCTGCCTCCTGAGTGCTGGGATTAAAGTCATGTGCCATCACCACCCAACTTGCTGGTCCCTTTCTCCCACTCTATCGCCCTTCATCTTGCCCTCAGAAAAGGGGAGCCACCTACCACCACCACCCCACCCACCACCAACCCACCCCAACATATCAAGTCTCATCAGAACTGAACTCCGTCTCATCCACTGAGGCCAGGCAAGGCAGTCCAGTTAGAGTGAAGTGATCAAAAGCAGGCAACAGAGTCCATGTCATAGACAGCATCTGTTCAACTTACTAGCAAACCCGTATGAAAATCAAACTGCCCATCCTTTACATATGTGTAGGGGGCCTAGGTCCAGTCCATGCATACTCTTTGGTTGGTGTTTCTGTTTCTGTGAGCCCCTATAAGCCTAGGTTAGTTAATTCTGTTGGTCTTCTTGCAGTGTTCATGTCATCTGGGTTTCCTTCTATCCTCCCCTCCACTCTTCCACAGGACTCCCTGAGGTCTGACAAATGCTTAGCTGTGAGTCTCAGCATCTGATTCAGTCAGCTGCTGGGTGGGTAGTCTCAGAGAACAGTTAAATTAGGCTTCTGTCTGCAAGCATAGCATAGTATCATTAATAGTGTCAGGGGTTGGCTCTCTCCCATGGGGTGGGTGTCAGGTTGGGCCAGGCACTGGTTGGACAATCCCTCAATCTCTGCTCTATCTTAATTTATGTGCATCTTGTAGGCAGGCTCCATTTTGGTTCAAAGATTTTTTAGGTGGATTGGTGTTCCCTTCCCACCACTGTATGTCCTGCCTGGCTAGAAGGTGGCCTCCTCAGTCTCTGTGTCTCCTACTGCTAGAAGGCTCAGCTAGTGACCTCCCCACATCCCCCCTGTAGCCTACCCTGTAGCATGTCTCCAACTTGTCTCAGTGATGCCCCTGCCTTTGGTTTCTCTTTTCTCAATTTTTTGGTCTCTTTTTTCTCTCCAGACCCTCAAATGTCCCCTCACCAATCTCACTACATCTGACATCCCTCATTTCCCTCCCCAGACCCTCTGCTATCCAGTTCCCACTCTACTTCTTCTTCCACTGACTATTCTGTTTCCTCATCTGAGTAAGTTTCTATTTCCCCCTCCATGTTACTTAACTTCTTTGGGTCTGTGATTTGTAATATGCTTATCTTGTAACATATAGCTTATAAGTGAGTCCATACCATGTGTGTCTTTTTGAATCTGGGTTACCTCACTCAGGATGATCATTTCTAGTTCCATTCATTTGTCTACAAGTTTCATGATTTCCTTGGTTTTAATAGCTGAGTAGTATTCTATTGTGTAAATGTACCACAGTTTCTTTATCTGTTTTTTCGTTGAGGGACATCTAGGTTCTTTCCAGTTTCTGAATATTACAAATAAAGCTGCAGTGAACATGGTTGAGCAAATGTCCTTGCAGTGTGGTGGAGCAGCTTTTGGATATATGTCCAGAAGTGGTATAGCTGGGTCTGAGAAAGCACCAGATTGCTTTGCAAAGTGGTTGTACAAGTTTGCACTCCCACCAACAATGCAAGAGTGTTCCCCTTTCTCCATATCCTCACCAACATGTGCTGTCACTTGAATTTTTTGTCTTAGCCAGTCTGATAGGTGTAAGATGGAATCTCAGAGTCATTTTGATTTGCATTTCCCTGATGACTAAGGATGTTGAACATTTCTTTAAGCGTTTCTCAGTCATTCGATATTCCTCTGTTGAGAATTCTCTGTTTAGTTCTGAGACTCATTTTTAAATTGGATTATTTGGTTCATTGGTGTTTAATTTTTAGAGTTCTTTATATATTTTAGATACTGACCATTTGTCAGATGCAGGGTTGGTGAAGATCTTTTGCAAGTACATTTCTTATCTTTAACAATAAGACAAACAAGTAAGCAAACCCCAATGCTTGGAGATAGTAGTTGCACATTCAGCTTGGTGATGCTGTACATTATTCAAAAAGCTCAGCCTGAATCAGCTTACAGTCCTCACCAATCTACCATATACACAGTCGATGTTAATAATATCTCTACTTGGAAGTTGAGACATATGAAGCCCAGAGATGTTAGGAAATCATCCCATGCTACCATGTAGACAAAAGAACAACAGTTTGAGCCAAGACGTCCAACCCTCCTCTACAGTTCTTCCCGAATCTCACAACATTTAGAACCTGCTTATGATCCTCCTCAGAAAGAAAATTTTGCTGTCACTCATACATTCTGTCACCTTTCAATACCTAGGGAATCTGGGACATTTGGAAACTCTGTTCCTGAAATACAAATACAAATATAACCAAATTGGTTTCTTCTACTTGGATACCCATCCCTCTACCAATCCCAGGCAGCATCATGTAAAGATTAATTTATTACCTTTGTGACTGCTGAGAAATCTGCACTGCTATGGCTGCAGAAGTATCTTATTTAAGAGAAAGTAGGGAAGATGCTTTCAGAGTGAAATCCTGCCCATTCAGAATCAGATTCATGGAAAGGCAGGGGGGTCTGTAAGGATGCTTACGAGAGTGGAAATCCCTGAAGCCATGTTGGCAAACTATTGGAGAGCATCTAAAGTGCAATATACTCAAGCCTATAGCCTTGAAATTCTACTTGCAGGACTCTACCAGTGAGACATACATAGATTCATCAAAAATGAATAGTTAAATCAGCATTAGCTCCCCCAGAACAAAAGTAGAAATTACCCAGTTGTCTGTCAAAAGAGGAAAGAAAAGGGACTAGATATGATGTTGAATGTCTGTAATCCTAGAACTCGAAGGCAGAAACATGAGGATCATGAGTTCAAGCTAGCCTGGGCTACATGGTGAGACTTTGTCTCAAAACAAACAAATGAGCAAAAAGCCTACACTTTAGGCAGGCAAATGAAAAATATGTGCACACAGCGGATGCTTCTATAGCATTGAGAATAACAGAACCACTAGTACATATGGAAATACGCATGGATTTAACAAATGTGGCATTGAATGAAAGAAGCCAGGCTCCAATGAGCACATGCACTTGATTCCATTTATTTCGATTTTAAAGGCAGACCAAACTGACCTATCATGGGGAGAGGAGCAGTTGGAAGGGGCGCAAAGGAGTCTTACAGAGTACCAGACATGTTCTGTTTCTGGGGACTGTTTTTACAGATATAAACTTTATTGAAAGCCATCCAATAGTAAACTTCTGAGTTGTGTCCGTCCTGTAGGCGCCCAATACTTCAGTGAAAAGCTCAAGAAAATGTAGATGGTACTTTTGTTAAGATAGAAATCAGACCTCTCCATATAGGCCAATTTCCCTATGTAGTCAATCATCACTTCCATAGTTCCAGCCTTGGGAGAGAAACTGTTTCTACAAAGAACACTGGCTTCTTATATGGTGACTACACTTGGGAGTTCACCTTGGGGAGACTTTTACTGTCTCTTTCCAAGACATCTCTTTAGTCTTCACATTCTGTCCTACACTAATTGCTGGAATAGTTTCCATATCCCAAAGTTCAAAGCCTAGGTGACTGGGCCATAGTCAAGAGAGGCATTCATTAACAAACAGAATAAAATGTTCCTGTCAAGTTTACTCTGGGCAAAGCTTTATACTGAAGAGCAGAGCAGGGGAAGAGTGTTTGCTCCATGGAACCCATACTATAGCCACAAGGCTCTGGCCAGCAAGGTTCCGTCTGAGATTCCTCTGTGACCCATCCTTTCTAATGGCCATCCTCACTCTCCATTCTTCAAGGCAATGAGCAACCTCAAAGAAACCAGCAATCTAGCTTCCAGTAACCCCATCAATTTAGTTTAATACACAACAGGGCCCTTGATGTGGAAAAATCAGATTTCTAGGCCTCTTCAACATCTGTTTCTGGCAATCACGATGTGTTCTCTTTTCATTGCAAAAAGCAGCTGGTGAATTGTCACGCCATTTCATTTAAAAAAAAAAAAAACAAAAAGAACACATAATGGTTTCTGAGAAATTATTTGTGATTTCACACAAAAAGAAGGAGCTGAAAGAGAGACTCTTCGTTCTCCACATAAAAGCCTTTCTCTTGTGTAAGCATGAGGACAGAGAATCACATTTTAGAGACTGTGAAGACACAATCTTGATTTGTCAGAAATTACCTCTGTTATTTGCCTAGAGGCCTGGGGATGCCCATAAATTCATTGGTTGGCTTCATAAACATGTACTGAGTGCCTGCTGTGTCAAGACTTGGCTAGGTGCTGGGGCTGGAGTGACAGCTTAGCAGCTAAGAGCTCTTGCTGGTCTTGAGAGGACCCAGGTTCAGCTGACAATCACCCATAACTCCAGTTCCAAAAGCTATGACACTTTTTGGATCTATGAAGGTACCAGGCACATACAGGCAAAGACTCACACACATAAAATAAATATAGATAAAGTAAATTAAAAACAAAAAAACATTTAGCTAGGTGCTGAGGCCAAGTCAGTGTTTTTTTTTTTTTTTTTGTTTTTTTTTTGTTTTGTTTTGTTTTCTCTTTGGAAGCTTAAGTCCCTCCCTAAGATAAGTCATGGAACAGGACAAAAGCTGTGCCAGCATAGTATGGGGCCCCTTTCAAGCTGAGGACCATGCTAGCCCCAAAGTCTCTGGCCATTCAAAGTTCCCACCCATAACTGCTGCTGGTCCTCACCCTGCCCCATGCTGTCACTAACTGTGTAGGCAAAACCAGAGTGCATTTGACATGGGAGGCACACAATGACCTGCTTCTTTTCAAGCTCTGTAATTTCAATTTTTATGACCCACTTCTTAGGACCTGACCACACTTCACCCATTGCTCTTAGGTCATGTTTACCATCTTTGGGGCTCTCAAATGAGCCAAAGTCTTAACATCACTGTGCTTTTTCTGTTGTTTTCTGGGCCTGCATCCCAGGATCCTAGACCCACCAACCCCTACCCCTCACCACAAGAAATTTATTCTGGTTAAACACAACCCCTCAAAGAAACCTTTTTTGATCTTCACCTGGAATAAGCCCATCATATGAATCATATGAGTTCCTGGGCCCTTTAATCTCTAGCCAGTAGCAACTGCTTATGCATCATAGAAGGAGAGTGCACTAACTGCAAGAACCAAATCAGTCTAGTGCATCTCTAGGTTCCTAGCCTGGGAACCAGGTATGAAATTACTCCTTTCTCTCCAGGAAGGAGAGTAAGTTGTAGCTATATATGTGTGTATTTAGTAGTTTAATGAAAAAGAAATGAATGTAAAATATTATAAATGAACTCAAACAATTAGAGGCTTATTAATAATTAAGGCAAATCACTGCAGTGGTTTTATCTAACCAATGAACCAATTGTTTTTCAAAGTGCACACTATAAAACCAAATTATGAATAACTATATTGAAAGAACAGTCATTGGGGAGTGTGTGTGTGTATCTTTTCTGATATATAGATATAGATATAGATATATATATATAGATATAGATATAATTTTTTACTATGGATCATGGTCAAAAATTTTGCAAATCAATGTTGTTAAAAAATTCAATGGCTATATTCATTGTGTACTAAATGGGAAAAAGTGGACTGCAAAACAATAAAGGTAGTATATATATATATAAGAAAAAATACTAACTTGAAATATTATTAACTTAAAAATGACAGGAATAAAATCATCTTTAATTTTTTTAACTTAAGTGTTCAGTAGATTTTTCAAAATGATCTCTTTGTTTTCTTCTTAGTGTTCACCTTTGTTTTTAGAATTCCCTGCATTGACTATGTAATTTTTGAAACATAAGTTGATTCCAGAAGATACAGAATAGCAGCACTCTTTAGGAAAACAGGGTTTTTCTTTAGTAAAAGTATGCTTTTAAGTGCCTATAGAGAGTGTAATTATAACAGAATTTCTCTGTGTAAAGTGTTTCATCTCACATTATCTTGTCTAATCTCCATAATGATTCAAAGAGGCGGGGGCCAGAGACAGCAGTCATCTTTATTCACAGAAGTAGAAAACTGAGGCATACAGACATTACTATCTTGTCCACAGCCATCATGCAAGTTAGTGCTTAGCATGGCGACAACTCCATGGCCTATGTTAATACTTGCCCTCAGCTGCTCTGTCATCCACCTAGTCTACTGCCACCTGGATGCTATTGATCACAACTATCCCCTTTCCACCTCTACCACAGAGTGAGGTCCTTTCTTTTTTTGTTTTGTGCTTCAAGGTCCTTAGGGCTGGCAGCCATGGAAAATGACAGAGGCATCCATTCTGCCATTTCTTATTCCTAGAGCCATCAGCACATTGCTATCTCTGTGATTCATTTCATACTTTGGGAATAGCCTTTGTGGAGGTTAAGAGCCACCGAGGGTTGAATGCCAGCTCTGTCATTTGGCAGCTCTGTGATGTTGTGCCACCTGGTTAACCTCCCTGAGTTTTGATTTCCTCATCTGTACAGTAGAGATGATGATGAAGATAATAACTGTTTTGACATCATAGGGTTGTTGCGAGGATTAGATGGATACATACATATAACATCAAGATAGCATCTAAAACCAGGCTCCATAAACATGACTACAATGCATTGCAATTACTATTAGCACATGGTTTTTAAAGCACTGTAGCTCTGCCACTTTGATACCATGTCCTTTGACTGTTTTTTTTTTTTTTTTTTTTTTTTCCAATAGTTCTCTTCTTTTCCTAGACACCCAGTGTGGAATTTCCTCCATCAGTTTCCCAATGGCGTTGTTGATTTCAAAACTCTTTTTGGTACTTGATTAAAAGAAATCTGGTTTAGTCCATTTGTGATTGATGGTGGAGCAGCCTATACTGGTTGTTTCCTAGGCACCTGTGTATGTGTATGGGTCCCAGCAATGGCTGTGTCTCTGAAGAACTTTCTGTTTCCCTCCAATCCCCCATTATTCTCTCTGCCGGCAACAACTCAAATGTTGCTTTGGGTAGAAATCCATCCCGGAGCTTATGCCCACATGGTCGTAGTACTTTCTTATCAGTTACACATGATATAAATAAAGGTAGTCAATCTATGGTAACTCCTATCAAACATTGCTCTGACTGAATTAGCTAAATTTGAGAGTTAAAAAAAGAAAATGAAACTGCTGCCAATGTTTTCTCACCTTGTTTAAGAATAAAGCAATTTTGCTTGGTGGTGGTGATGCGCCCCATTAATCCCAGCAATTGAAAAGCAGAGGCAAGCCAATCTCAATGAGATCGAGGCCAGCCTGGTCTACATACTGAGTTCCAAGACAGCCAGACCTACTCAGAGAAACCTTGTCTTAAAATAAAAAAGCTAAGGAATTAAAGCCATTTACTAGAGGAAAGAGAAGCTGAGGCTACAAGTGAAAAATATTGGCCTTCGGGACAGCACTGGACCTCCGAAATCAAGCCCTGCCTGGAGCCAGAATCCTTTCTAAGTTTACCAGTTAGGCAAAACACCATTCTTTATCATTTTCTTCTGAGACCATGGGAGTCAGATTTTTGACGATTTGATCAGAATTCTAGCTGATACTTTCATGGAACTGAAATCTACTCAGAAGCACAGTAGAAACAGCCAAGGCAGGCTTCTCAGAGTGAAGCAAAGCAATGCCTTAGGAAAGTTTAATTACAAAAATGACACATGGATATTCTAGAGTCTACATGTCCCTAGGAAAATTCAGTTTCCCTTCAATTGCCTTCTGCAGACCCGATCTTCTGCCTGCCTTCATTTCCCTTTAAAATGCACCTTATTACAAATTGCTTAAAAACTTTCTAACTAGGGTATTTGGAACCTCCCTTTTAAAAAGCCTGCCATTTCAGAAGAGACAAGAAGTAATACTGACAATAACCACAGTAGATGGCCGATGAAAGGATCTTTTCAGAGGCATATTTTGTCTCAATGTTTTGTCTGAGCATTTATTTTTTTGCCTTCAGGTTTTTTGTTTATATATTATGATTTCAAATTTTGTGTTTTTATGGACTTTCTGTGTGTGTGTGTCATCATCTGTATGTTTCTTGTGATTTTTCTTTGGCTCTTTTTTTCCGGTTTTTTTTTTTTTTTTTTTTTTTTTTGCCCTATTCTGGATTTATTTTATTTAATTTTAGATGCCTGATTGTTTTCTAATGTATGAGAGAAAAAAAAAAAACCATGTGGATTTGGGTGGACAGGGAGGGAGTTGGGTGAGGGGAAACCAGAAACCATGATCAGAATATATTGAATGAAAAAAAATCTATTTTAAAAGAAGAGATTATAATAGCATTCCAAAGCAAAACTGAGTTGTTTCCCTGATCACGTACAAATGCCCTAACATCAAGAACCCTGCAAGGCAACAGCTATTCAAGGTCAGTAAGTTGATAAGGCAATTCTGTTTTCATCCAAACTTAGGTTCCTTACAAGATCCAGTGTGACTGAGTTCAGTATTGTATGCCTGCTGTATATGATTGGTAGCTGGGATATTTTTATCCCTGTAGACTTTGTGTACCTCAGGCCCTGTCATCAGAAGCATTTAAACAGGGTCTGGATAGCCATCAACAGTGAGCAGTACAGAGAGAGTTCTATGACATGCATGTGAGACTCCCCTGCCCCCTGTTCTGTGTATGTGTGCACATAATATACAACCTGGGAAAACAAGAGAAAATACTAAATGGAATGAAGAAAATTCTGATTATTGTTAATGACTGGGCCCTCTACCATCCCAATCCCCACTTTTTTGTCAGCCACATGCCCATAGCTGGGCTAGATTATTTATTAGGTAGGCAGCATTTCTACCAAGCACCAGTTTGGTTTCCCCTCACCTGTACTGTGCAGCAGAGAACCCCCAATCAGGCCCTTCCACTCTCATGAGTGACTGGTAGACTAGAATAGTAATTGTCTGGTCAAAATCTGCAAGTCATCATTGGCAGGAAACAGAAGAGATGGGACAATTGGTTTACCCTGCTGCCTTCTCACCTTTTCTCTACTCCCTAATCCACCCTCTTGGCTGACTGCTCAGGAGGTGTGGGCTGGAAATGCTGCTTGTAGTACCATGTGCAGACCAGCCTCTCAGGTCCCTGAGTCAGCCCTTAGATGGCTGGGCAGGGAACTCACACACACCCACACTGGGCTAGGTGGCTGAGAATGGGGTTCTCCCAATGTGAGGGCTCTAACACCAGTTTGAGCCCTTGTGGAGAAAGGAGCAGAAAGAAACCAGGCTTGGGACTGCTTTCAATGGCTTTCTACTTTAAAATCATCCCAGAGATTTTGGTTGGCAACTTGCC
Source organism: Acomys russatus (assembly GCF_903995435.1). Lineage (NCBI taxonomy): Eukaryota > Metazoa > Chordata > Mammalia > Rodentia > Muridae > Acomys > Acomys russatus. Next base: position 16,562,422 of record NC_067169.1, read on the forward strand.
CAGGAAGTTCAAAAGAAGGTCTTTCTGTGGGGCAGTCCAGTGTGGTTTCACTTCACAAGTCCCCAAAGCATCCTGGGGACTATTTGTGAGGTCCACTTCGGTCTTTCCTAAGGTGTCAGTAGAGAGGAGAAAGGTTAAGATGGAGAATCTGTCCATGTCTGTAAATGAGACCTTTAGTTTCTCTTTCCTAGTGAACATGTGCCCAAGTCCCTTCTCAGACTCAGATCAGGACTTTTTTAAACATTCGATCCAGTTAGATGATGAATCACAAACACAGCATTGTTCCTTCTGAGATATAAGCCCGAGGACTGAGGTGTGGTGTGGCGATGGAGTGCTGTTAAAAATACATATTTCACTCATTCTCTCAGTATGTCTTGAAGACAAAAGGCCATGTATTTAACAAAGTCTCCTTCCGAGGCCCCTTACTTGCTCAGCTTATGAGAAACCTTGACAAGAGTGTCCAGGGAGGTTTACACTCTCAGACCGGGGGGTGTCAGCCTTGATAGTCATGCCTGGAGTTTGCTAAACAGAAAACTGTTTACGTTTCTGATCTCAGGACCAAGCTGTATCAAAGAAAGTGCAGACCAAGAGATTAGTCTGAACGTGAGGAGCAACAGCTGGTAATCACATTAATTCTTGGCTAAACAGAAACAAAAGATGTTTTTCTTCTTTATTCAGGTAGCACAATGGAAAGAGACAGTTCTCTCAGAAGTTACAGTTTTCTCAGCTTAAGGAGTTTTAAACTAGTCCTCAGACTGATGGTTTTGTTTTTGGGTTTCTTATATTTGCATTTAGAGTTAAATGTTCATGCAGTATCTTGTCCTTCACTAGTAAAAATAAAAAATTCATGTATTTGCATTCTGTCTTATTATAACAAGGCTCTTCGCTCACAAACCAAAATGGATTCTTGAGTTCTATTAAAGACAGTACTGAATGATGGTAAATAAATAGGGAGGCAATGCAAGTTCCTCATCACTAGAGTGGTGCCTTACACTTTATTAGGTTCCCTGTACCCATTACGGTCCTCCACAAAACACTAATAAATGCAGGGGATGTTGTGAGCTCCAAACCACGTGTGTGTCATCAGTGTCTAAACAGCTAATTGGTAGTCAAGACGGAGCTATAAACGGAACTAGGCCACATAGGGACCGGGAAGCTATTCTCTTCCCAGTTCTGTAAGTGTGGCCCACCAGCTACCAGCATGAGAGTCGCCAGGGTGGTTGTTAAAAATGGAAAACCCTGGACCTTGCCTTTAACAAATCAGAATTTCAAGGATAAGGCTTAGGTTACCAACTGGTAAGTTACAGAACCTGGCCTCGGTGCTCTGGTGCTCTACACTGAGCGGGTGCTTAGCATAGAATGCTACTTCTAGTGTGAACTTGGACTCAAAGAGGCTGATACTGTGAGACTGAGAGAACCCCAAAGAAGGCTTGATTAAGAGATAGACAAATGGCTCCTTTAAGAAAATCCTAAAAGAAATCCACTGAATAGCTAGGAGGTTTAGGAAAAATCTCCAAGCAAGAAAGGAATGTGGCTTGGCTCAGGGAGCTAGGCAGACCGCCAGGCTCCTGAAGACAAGGGGGGGGGGGCATGCTGTGCTGAGCAGCCTCACCCCTAACATCTGCAGGACGAGCCAAGAGTACAAACAAGAGGCCCACATACCATATGCCTGAATGTTTAAAAGTTACATATCAAACTAACAAATGTTTAAATAAAAGAAGGTTTCTTGCTTCTATCTTCCAAAACAAACTGTCATAACAACTTAGGAGGCCAGGTGTGAATTCAGTTTGAGGGGGCTCAGCACAGTTCCCGGCTGGAATTTGGAGTAACACAAGGCTAGCACTTAGCCATTTCTTCTTTTCCTCACACACTACCAGTTGGTTTCTACAACTGAGGGAGCCTTGGGGCCTATGTGTGTGATGGCTGTGAATCTCTCAGCTCCCCCTCCAAACATCTTCCACAGATCCAAGTGACTCTACCCTTTAAATAGCCACCCTGCTCCATTTTCTGTCTATAGGCCTGAGGACTTGCTGGATAATTAATGAAGTATAGATCCTGAAAGAAGGTTCAGGGCCTCTGGGGAGGGTTTTTTATAAAGGTCAGGAACCCAGAGACTGTTCTAGATGATGGGCAAATTCTTAGTGGGAACACCTCTTTAACATTTCTTCATTTTGTTTGATGGTGAAGGGTATGGTCAAAGGAAAAAGCCTTTAAGAGCGTACTTTTCAAACTTTCATTTGCACATAAGTCATCTGGAAATCTGGTTAAAAGGCAGATGTAGATTTCCTAAATCAGTAGGTTCTAAAGAGTCCACATTTCTAACAAGCTCCTAGTTGATCCCCATGCAGTTGGCCCACAGAGCACACTAAGTAGCAAGGCTCTGAAGTCCCAGGCACACGACCTTCTAAAGATGGCTGTTACTGGGAACAAGGGAGATGGAATGAACTCTTGTTGGATTATGTAGGCGATGATGAAATGGTGGGAAGTGGACGAAAGAAGACAGGAAGAAATGAGAGAGAAGAAAGAATCAAGGAGAGGACAAAGAAGGAAGAAGGAAGGAAGGGAGAGAGAAAGGTCTTTGCTTTAGAGTTAGGGCATCAGCTTGTATCTACACTGATTTACTTGCTACTTCAGGCTTTTAGACATTCCTCCACCCTCTTCCCCACTCTGTTAGCCCTCTGGTTTTCTAAGTACTTCAAGGACAACAACCTTGCCATGTTCCTTTCTTTGCACTAAACTCTCTTTCATTAAATCCTAGGTAGAATCCCAGGTACATTGACTCAGGGGCTAGATCCTCCCCCATCATTATCCTGTCTGTTAAATACAAGAAACATTAATTTGGAGAAGCTGTGAATCTTCTGGAAATTTCCATATCACGAAAGATTCAGAGAGTCAGCTTGCATTCCCTCCGTACCCTTTAGTTACTAAATCATAAACTTGAATTCAAAGCATGTTAAAGGACCCAAAGGAATTTTAATTTGATGTGAATGACTTTCAAATCGGAATGAAAATCAGATCATATAAAATTATGCAATCTCTATTACTTTTAAAGGATAAAAATAATCAACAACCAACGTAAGACTCCTGAGTAATGCAACAGAACCCTCATTTCCTGGACTAATGAAGGAGGTGGCAGACAAGGGGAGTAATTTCCAACCATTTGAATGTGACTTTGCCAGAGGTGGACATTGCTTTATTGATATGACTGAAGTACCTATTTAAATGAGTGACAGTCTATAAAGACAAATTGGCTGTAGTCCAGGTAGTACCTGGAGATATTAGCTTATGATACTTAGTAGTGAAATCAAAACAACCCAGTAAAGGTGAGTACTGTGATGCTTATCAGAAAGCAACTCTTCTTTGTCCAAATAAGCAGTTTGCTGCTAAGACATAGTCACATATGTTACTCCTGACCTGCTCTGTTAACGTGGGGGATAGATGGTGTAGTGCACAACTCTAGTCCTAGGATGTGGGAGACAGAAGCAGACAGATCTCCATGAGTTCAAGGTCAGCCTGGTCTACCTAGTGAGTTTTAGGCCAGCCAAAGCTACCAAAAAAAAAAAAAAAAAAGTAAACATGAAAAGACCTTTTAGGCTGTTTGGTGGAGAGCAAAGGCTATTCCATATTCAAACATCCTTTTGTTTGTTTGTTTTGTTTTGTTTTCAAGACAGGGTTGTTGAGTCAGCCTTGGCTGTCCTGGACTCACTTTGTAGATGAGGCTACAAGCATCTTTGTTTACTACCTACTTAGTCATTGTTGCTACTTGACCTGGCATTGTAATCAGAATAAGGCACCTGTTACATTCAGGGCATGCCCAGAGTAGTCACCAGATCCATATAGTGAAACAGATCAGCCTACAGTGAGCTATAGGGAGCCACCAGATCCATACAGTGAAACAGATCAGCTTACAGTGAGCTCAGCCACATGAAAAAGAAAATTCTGTGGCTTAGGTTCACAGGTTTGAGGAACAGTGGTTCTCAAACTCAGAAAGCTATCGGAATACTAATTTATAAAGACAGAGTGCTGCTAGCCTGCCTTGAAGTTTGATTCAACAAGTCTAGAGCAAGACCAGAGACTCAGTCTTTTCATGAGTTCCCAGGTGAAGTTGCTACTGCTGCCATTGCACTGCCTTTCAGGACGATTTGTTGTGAACCATTATAGTGTTAAAATCTAATTACATCTGCCATTGCCCCATTACACCATAAGTGTGACTTGCACAATTTGACATCTGCATATCAGCCCTTTGCTTCTATAATGTTATCATGATGGGTATACTAATTCCATTATTAAAGAACTGTTCTCTTGCACTTGGATGTGGTTTCCCATTAAAGAACTTCACACTTGTTTGATTGTTTGTCGTTTTTTTTCAAGACAGAGTTTCTTTGTGTAGCTTTGGCTGTTCTGAAACTTACGCTGCAGACCACAGTGGCCTCAAACTAAATAGATCCTCCTGCATCTGCCTCTGGAGTGCTGGGATTAAAGGTGTGTGACAGCACTACCCAGCTATTCCCATTCTTTTTTATTTTTTATTTTAATTTTATTAATGTATTCAGATTACAGCTCAATTGTTATCCCATCACTTGTATCCTCCCATTCCTCCCTCCCTCCTGCTTTCAGCCTATTCCCCTCCCCCTACGTCTATGACTGAGGAGGACCTCCTACCCCACTATATGGTCATATGCTATCAAGTCTCATCTTGGTAGACTGCTTATTCTTTCTTTGAGTGCCACCAGGCCTCCCCACCAAGGGGAGGTGATCAAATATGGAACACCAGAGCTCATGTCAAAGTCAGTCCCTACTCTCTACATAACTGTGGAGAATGCCCTGTCCATTGGGTAGATCAGAGTAGGGGTTAGTTCAATAGTTTGAGCAGAACCCCCTGGACCCCAATCCACCCATATTCCCATTCTTAAAATATGAAAATGCCTAAGATTGGTGAAACCATACCAACTGTGCTAGTTACTTTTTGTCAATTTGTTTTTTTTTAACAAACTAAGCTTACTTGGAAGGAGGGATCTTCAACTGACAAAGTACCTCCATTAGACTGTTTTGTGGGGAAGTCTGTGATGACATTTTCTTGATGTGGAATGGCCCAGGCTGCTGTAGGCAGTGACTTCTCTAGATAGGTAGGTCTAGGCTGGGTAAGAATGGTAGTTAAACTGGGCCGTGGTGGCGCACACCTTTAATCCCAGCACTAGGGAGGCAGACGCAGGTGGATCTCTGTGAGTTGGAAGCCAGCCCAGTCTACAGAGTAAGTTTAAGGACAGCCAGGGCTGTTTCACAGAGAAATCCTGTCTCAGAAAAACAAAAAAAAATGACAGTTAATTTGTACTAGGGCACATCTTGGGAGGCAGAGGGAGGCAGGATGCTGTAAATTCAAGGCCAGCCTAGATTACAGGGTGAGTTCCATGATATTCAGGACTCTGTAGAGAGCCACAGTCTCAAAAAAATAAGCAAAGAATGGTAATTGAACAAAATAGGCTGTAATATACTAAGCAACATTTCTCCGTAGTCTCTTCTTTAGTTCTTGCCTTGGGTTTCCTCAGTGATGGGTTATGAAGTACAGTCTGTGAGCTGAAATAAAACCCTTTCCTCTGCAGGTTGAGTTTGGTAAACATTTTTCAGAAAATCCAACCAGGCAATCAACCATTATTTTATTGTAGAGTTTCTCAAACTTTTTCTTGACTTATTGCTACAATTGGCACACACAGTGAAATTTAAAGCACCAGAAACATCAGCTGCTTGAGTTGCATAAGCCCTGATCTTTGGCCTAAAACTCTGTAGATTAGAAGAAACCATTCTTGCTTGGACTTAGAGGCTTCCTTTCATTGGACACTGAAAATAAGCAATAACGTTGGGTTGATGGTGTTACCTTCAGACATGTGATTCCTACAAGTCCTGGAATATATCTGGAAACACAACTGCAGTCTCTCTCTCTCTCTCTCTCTCTCTCTCTCTCTCTCTCTCTCTCTCTCTCTCTCTCTCTCTTTCTCTCTCTCTCTCTCTTCTCTCTCTTTCTCTCTCTGTCTCATTTGTGTGTGTGTTCCTGTGTGTGTGTTTGTGTGTGTGTGTGTGCATGCCTGCCATAGAATAGAGTCATGCATCTTTTTTCCCCAATCACTCTTTACTTTATTTGCAGAGGAAGCATCTCTCCCTGAACCCAAAGCTAGCAGATTCAGCTGGTGTAGCTACCTAGCTTACCCCAGGAATTCCCTGTCTCTATCCCATACGTGAATTAAACACAGGCCATCACAATTGCCTGGCCAGCTTTATGTGCATTCTGGTGACCCTAACTCTAGTCCTCATACTTGCAGGGCAAGTATTTTATCAACTGAGCCACCTCCCCAACTCATTCATTTTTAGTTGACAGCATTGTGTATTTTATTATGTACATGTTGGCTTAAAGTATACAAACATTGTGGAATGGCTAAAACTAGCTGATTAACAGAAACATTGCTTCTCACAGCTATAAGTTTTGTGGTGATGGCATATAACACCAACTCTCTGGGCATTTTAAAAGTATACAGTTTGACATTATTGACTATGGTCAGCTTGCTTTACAAGTGATCTGTCTTTCTTAGATTTACTTATTTTATTTTATGCACTTGAATGTTTTGCCTGTATTTATGTACGTGCACCATATGTGTATCTAGTACCCAAAGAGATCAGAAGAGGGGACCACATTTTTTAGACCTGGAGTTACAGATGGTTGTGAGCTACCACATGGGTGCTGGAAATCAAATCCAGGTCCTCTGCAAGAGCCACAAATGCTCTTAACCAGTAACACATTTCCTCATCCCTACAAATGGTTTATTTCTTCTACCTAACTGTGAATATATATCCTTTGAAAACAGTCCTCAGGTATTCCCACTCCCCATCTCAAACACCTCAGTCTTTTGGTCATCATTTCCTTCCAAATATGTGAGAGATCACATGGTGTTTGCCTTCCTGTGTCTGGTTTAGTTTATATGTTTGTTTAAATATTTAAACATAATGTTCACCCAGGCTCATCCGCGCTCTTAGAAATGGCAAAAGCTGTCCCTTATAACTGGAAAATGTTACATTGCGTATATGTGTTTTCTTAATCCACTCATCTGTTGGTTGGCACTTATGGTGATTCCATACGTTGGCTATCTTGAATATTGCAACAATAGTCATGGGAACACAAGTCTTTTTACAATATTGACTTGATTTCCTTAAAAAAAAAAAAGTATAGCCAGTAATGGGAGTTGTGGATAATGTGCTAGTTGGAGTTTTGTTAACTGACCTCCATTCTCTTTGTTATTTTAGAAATTCTAGGGCGGGAAAGACTTAAGAAAGAAGTTCTTTGGGGCTGGAGGGATGGCTCAGCAGTTAAGAGCACTGGCTGGTTTTCCAGAGGACCTGAGTTCAGTTCCCAGTACCCACAAGGCAACTCACAACTTTCTGTAATTCCAATTCCAGGATACCAAACACCTTCACACAGACATACATGCAGGCAAAATGCCGCTGCATGTGGAAAGAAAGAAAGAAAGGAAGAAAGAAAGAAAGAAAGAAAGAAAGAAAGAAAAAAAGAAAGATCCTTCTGTCTCTGTCAATCTACAAACTAACTGGAGGATTAACACCAGCTTAGCTACAAAAAAGATGGCATGGTCTTTTCCATGAGCTTATACCACAATTGGGGAAAAGTTAAACAAAAATTACTTATGTGTAAATTAAACAAAAGCAATGAGCATCACAGATAACTTCTGCAAAATACCTGCTACCTTCAATGCCCAGGGATTTAAGCACTTGACTCACCTCTTCTTCTTTCATCTTAAGTATTACAATTCTTAGTACTTCTGATATCCAGAATAGGTGCTCTTTCTAGTTCTCTAGCGCCTCAGACCTTTGAACCCTCCAAGGGATTGGTGCTATCTCTGCTTACTTCAATCATTCTCTTTAGCGTTACATAGTAGAACTTGCCTCCAACACAATCTCAAGCTTAGGTGTGCCACTCTCCACCTGGCACTTACCATTCCACATCTAATCCCCCAACTTCAAATTCTTGGATCTTGCTGGGAGCTCTTACTGGATGATCTTACCAGCTTTTTACTACTCTTTTTCTTTGGTGTCACATCCATCCACACCCAGCTTGGATTCCATGGTAACACTACTCCCTTTTCTATCACTTTAACTGCTTCAACACACTTACTTCTCTTCACCTTCATCGTCATCCAATATTGATTTACTCGACCTCCCTGCTTCCTTGGCATCTTCACTACAAGTGATGTAGCACTGAGGTGATGGCTTTCACTTAAACTCATGAGCACATGCAGTGTGACTGCACATCTTCTCTTCTCTCTCTGTTCCTCTAGACTCAATCCCTCAGTCTCAACTCCAGCTCTGCAACAGGACATGTGTGGCCACCTTGCCCACCGCCAGTGGATCCCATAGATCTCCCCCTTCTAATCTCCATCCCCACACTTAGTGCTTTGTCCTTAACCCTAAATCTATCAGGCATCCTATGCTAACACTAGAGCCTCTCCTACCAGGGAAACAAGTAGGTTGCTGCAGATCCATACCGCTCCTTCTGCTCCTGCAGATTCAATCCCCTCAGTCTCATCCCTAGCTCTATAGAAGAAAACTTGCTATGGATTCACTTTCTTCTCTGACCCCATCTCCAATGAACTGCAAAGATTTTTCTCCCCCAATCGTCCTTCCGCCAACTTATCCCATTATGTCAGCCTCCAACACCAGCAGGAAGGCTCTGTGAACATACCAGTTGAGCAGGCCAGAGTAAAAGGTCCACAGACAATTCTTACCAGGCAGCACACAGCCACCACGCTCTCCTACAGTTCAAAGAGGAACAGAAACAAAGGAACAAAACACACACACAACAGAGACAAAACCGGATGTCATCACTTAAACCTACAATCATCTCAATTCCAGATGCCTACAGAATCAGTAACAACCAGGACAATATGTCTCCACTATAGGCCAGCAACCATAGCACAGCAGGCCCTAAGTGGTCCAACATAGTTGAAGTACAAGAAAGAGACCTTAAATCAGTAGAGGTCCTTAAAGAGGAAATGAATAAATCCCTTAAAGAAGCCCAGGAAAACACAAACAAAGTATTCAAGGAAATGAATGAAACTGTTGGATACCTGAATATGAAAGTAGAACTGAGGAAGAAAACCCAAACCGGAGGAATTCTGGAAATGAAAAATTTGGTAATTTGAACAGGAATTACAGAGGCAAGCTTCACCAACAGAATTGAAGAGATGGAAGAAAGAATCTCAGGTGGTGAAGATATGATAGAAGAAATGAATACATTGGTCAAAGAAAATGTTAAATCTTTAAAAAAAAATTCTGGGTACAAAACATCGAAAAAATCTGGAACACTATGAGAAAACTAAATCTAAGAATAACAGGAAAACAGGAATAGAGAAAGAAGAAACATAGTTCAAAGCCCCAGAAAAATATGTTCAACAAGATCATAAAAAAAATTCCTACAAACTGTTGTACCAACCAAGGACAATGCATGCAGTAAATCTAGACACCCCCCCCCATTCGGATCTAGCCATCAGATAGCTTATTCTCCACAGTTGTATGAGGGGGAGCAGGGCCTGCCTCTGACATGAACTCTGGTGCTCTCAATTTGATCACTTCCCCTTGGTGGAGAGGGGCACACAGAACAAATGGAAGCAGGCTATCGAGACGAGACCTGATAGGCTGTGGTCATATGGTGGGGAAGGAGGTCCCCTTATGTCAGAGATCTAGGGGAGGGATATAAGTCAGAAGAGGGAGGGAGGGTAGGAATGGAAAGATACAAGTGAGGGGATAACAATTGGGATGTAATCTGAATAAATAATAATAAATTTATTTTTTTTATTTTAAAAGAAGGAAATCACTGTAAAAGGTACAAGAAACATATAAAACAACTGGGTTTCTGGTTTTTGTGCTTATTCTTGGGTCTGTTTTATTTTTATGTCGACTTGGCTTGTCTAACTTCATTATGGGTTTTTATTTTATCTTATTGTATTTTATTTTGTTATGTTTTGTTATGTAGAAGCCTATTCTTTTACAATAAGAGACAGAAAAAGAGTGTAACCAGATGGGAGAAGAGGTGGGGACTCATTTTGTAGACCAGGCTGGCCTCGGACTCACAGACATATGCTTGCCTCTGCCTCCCTGAGTGCTGGGATAACAGGTGTGCACCACCATGACTGGCACAGTCCAATTTTTAAAGCTTTTTTCCTTGATCTGTTTACTTTTTAGGTGGACTCATAACTTGTTTTTGACAGCTTTTCTCACACACACACACACACACACACACACACACATGATTTCTCTATATTTCTACTTACAAATAAATTAGGGTTTTCAAACTATATTTGTCATAAAGCTAGAATATTGATTTCTTTCACCCAAATCTCTTTTTGAGGTTTTCTTTTTCTTCCAGTATAATAAATAATGCAATTCTTCAAATGACTTAAAAACAAAATCTTGAAGTCCACTCTGAATTTTCTCTTTATTTCTATTTTGAAAACAGTTTGATGTCTTTTTTAGATTTATTTTGAATATTTTTTTTTGTTATTTGTAGGTGTGTGTGGGCACACAGTTGACCTCAAAGCTGAAGCTGAATTTAGACATTGGGAACTCAGGTCTTCTGAGAGCATATCTCTCTCATAACAGCTAAGCTGTCTCTCCAGTTCCCTATTTTTACTTTCTATACACGTCATCTGAAAATTCTGTCAGTTATAACCACAAAGTACAATCAGAACATAACTACTTTTAAGCTGGCACTACCATTGTCATTATGACTCCTTCCACCATAGCTTTCTTAGCCTGGCTCTTACTAGTCGTCCTACTTCCACAAGTGCTGCCTTATAGGCTCAGCATGAACAACAAGGAGCCATAGGTGTCTTTCTTAAGAACCTGTGTCAGGTTGTTTTGTTCATCTGTGTAAAGCCATCTGTTGGTTTTAAGCTAATTCAGACAGTCCTATATCTTTTGTGTGGTCCTGAAATTGTATGTGACCTTGTCCCATTACCTCTAGCTTTTCATCAATTGTTAACTGAGCACCAGCTACAATGAACTCCTTGCTATTTCTGGAAGGTTCCATATTTAGACTTACTGTTTCCCAGACCCCAAATATTCTTCCCCAGATAGGCAGATGGCTCTTTCTTCTGCTAAAATCCTGTTTTTACTCAGAGGTCTTCATGTCATCCAAACTTTTCCTGATCTTTTCTGTGCTAGTATTCATATCTCTGTATTCTCCTTATTTCATTTATCCTGTCACCTATTATTACATTGTATCTTAGTTTGGACCCCCTGAAAACAGAAGCTTGTTTGGGGAGTGAGGAAATGAAGAGAGGGAGATGTTGCTTTAGCAACACTGCCACTCAGGCCTCTGAAACCTCTTGTAAAGTATATGAACTATTCAGCCCACAGTGTTCAACTTACCTTTAAACGCTGCCACAGTCACCCACTCAGGCTGCACTTGTCTGTGGGATGAGTATTTCCAAAGTGGGAGAAGCCCCAGAGCAGACAGTTTCAGCTTTTCATTTAAAGAACATGGAGAACATGTGAACACAAAAAGACCCATGAGTTTAGAGGCACCTGTCACTTGCACCTCAAGGTGAAACTAGAAGTGAGCTCATGGGAAGTATGGTAGGACACAAATGGGTCTGTTTCATCCTATATAGAGAGCCATTAAGATCTATTCCTCTAGTATAATATAGCCTTTTGGGTTCCCCTAAATTATGCTTCCTAAGGCACAATTTACATTGAGTAGTAGTAGTCAAGCATTTGAAAGGTAGAGTCTGAGAAAGGTATTCGGCTATAGATGCACTACCATTAATCAACATATAAACAGTTCCAGCACTCTAAAAAAGTTCCTCTGTGCCCCTTTGCAATCAGTCCCCTGCAGCTACTATCAAGCATTGCTCTGAATTCTGTCCCTGTAACATTGCCTTCTTCTGGTCAGTGCCCTAATTTTTAAAAAAGCATCCAATATGTCACTTTGTGCCTGACTTCTTTCAATTAGCAAAATATTTTTTTTATTTATCTCTGTGATTACATATAGCAGTGATTTTTTTCTTATTGGCAGTACTCCATCATATGGATATGCCACAGTTAGGTGGGCCAGCCTCCAGCTGATGGACACACATTTGAGTTGTTTGTGTCTAAGTAAAGCTGCTGTGAACAGGTGTAGATAGACCTTTGAACTAATGGTTTCATTTCTTTGAATAAATGTGTATTAGTTCTGTTTTGTTCATTGCTATAGCCTTGGGGCCGAATGCATTGCTTGGCACATACTAGGGTTTCCGTTAACATATGCTGAATGAACCGAATTGGCATATTCAAGGTTACAAAGAGTAATCCTGATGCCCAAGAAGACTGAAATAGAAGCTGAGAATTAAAACCCACATGCACTACATGCAGATGTTTATAAACATCTGATCTGAATAGCTTCTGGGACAGCATCAATTTCTATAATAGAATTCATGGCACAGCACTCTTTTGTCTCATCAACTAATCCCCAGACCTCAGCAGGCTCATACTTACTGTACCGAGGTATAGGAGTTTTTAATGCTCTGCAATGTACACCACTCGTGCTTCGGTTTGCTTGTTTGATTTAAATTCTAATTCATCTTTCATCACTTGATTTCTTTTAGGCCTTAGGCCTATGGACCCATGCTGTCTCCCATCTCCATGCTGTCAATAGATGTAGGAACACATGGTTAAAACATACTTATTTCCTCATCCCCTCTTCTGTCCTCCCAGCCATACTTTCTCACCAGCCTAACAGAATCCCATGGGCAGCCAAGTGAATCTAGCGGTTTATGAACTTTTCAGCAATGTGTCCTATCCTTGGGGGCTATGGTCACTCCGCATTTTTTTCACAGATACTACCATTGTTTAGTTTTCCCTGACCAAGCCTAAAGGAGAACGACAGTCATTCTACTCATTCCTACCTCTGTCTACAGTAGTGTCTCACACATGCTCATGAACGTGCTCCCTGAAATGCCTCGACATTTGCCACCCCTCACTGGGAGCCATATTTGCTCGCTAACTTTCTACTGATCCCTGCCTTTAATGCCTGAAGTTTTACCTTGTTGGTTGAGCTCAGCTGTGTGAAATAATGGATAGACTGTCTTTCAGATCTTTGAGATACCCTTTAGTAGAAGAGTTCCAGAGCAGGATGATTTACATGCTCCCAGATTCCCAAATGTAATAGCATCACTTGTTTGGGTTTTACTTACACGATCCTTCTGTGAATCCATCACTCAACAAGCACATATTGAGCATCTATGATACACAAATCAAGATGATCGATCGATTCCTTAATTCTTCAGAGAGAAAGTAGTAGGTATATGTGAACCGTAAGAGAGGGAGAAAGAAAGAGTGAGAGTGAGAGAGAAGGTAAAGGAAATTGGCTGACCTGATTCTGGATCTTGAGAAGTCTCATGAAATGTCATCTGCAAACTAGAAGTGCTTAGGAAGCCTATGGTATGGCTCAGTTGCAGTTGAATATCCTTAAAGAGGGTCAGTTGATGATGTAGCCCTCAGTCCAAGGCTGAAAGCCTAGGAAATGGGAGGATTCTTGAGTAAGTATCGGGGTCTAAAGACCTGGAGTTCTACTATCTGTGATCAAAAACGGAAGAGTGTGTCACAGTTGAAGTCATAGGTTCATTTCCCTTTTCACTGCTTTTGCTCTCTGTGGGTCCCTGGCTGGTCATCTGATACCTGTCCACACTGACGAAGCAAAGTACTCAGATGCACACATTAAGCTTCTCTGGAAAACACCCCCAGAGACACATCCAAAATACCATTTTACCAGATTCTAGGTATTCCTTCATCTGATCCAGGTGCCATGCTACAATGAGTTAATCATTACAAGTAGCATTCCTTGGTCAGGTGTCTCTCATCCCGTTCAGCAGCATCATCTTCTTCCTGCATGGCTCCCAGGTACAGTTAAGCACACCTTCCAATGAATCTGACCTCCTCGGTTACACTTCCTTGTCAGTGAGAAGGACCTCAGTGAGGTTGTAAAGGCAGAAGTTCTTCAGAGAGAAACTTCTTCAGAGAGAAAAAAGTGCTCTCAGGAAGTATGGGAAACAGATATGACATAAAGACCCAGAGAATGTTCGAAAACTACCTGTTCCCATGCTCCAGGCTGAAGTCATCAATGACTGCTTCTGGGACTTCCCTGCTCCCATCTCTTTGGTCCACATTGCTTTACATGTCCCAAAGCCCATGGAATATCTGATCCATATATCAAATTTGTTTTTGTTTTTGGTCTTTCAAGACAGGTCTCACTATGTACTCTGGCTGTCCTGGAACTCATTACGTAGACCAGGCTGGCCTCAAACTCACATAAATCTACCTGCCTCTGCTTCCCAAGTGCTGAGATTAAAGGTAGCCCAGCAAACTTCTATATTTTTGTAAGACGTCAAAGGGTTCTATATTCCAAGATAAAAACTGGCACCAACCACTTGTCTCAGGTTCTTGTAAAAGAAAAGCCAAATTGACCCAGATTTTGTTTGTCTGTCTTTTGTTTAGTTTTAATTTTATTTATTCCCTTTACATGCCAATCATAGGTCCTCCCTCCTCTCCTCCTGGTCTCACCCTCCCTCCCTCCCTCTTCCCCCTACCCACCTACTCTTCAGATAAGAGGAGCCCCCACACACCAACCTATACTGGCACATCAAGTTGCATCAGGACCTGAGTGCATCTTCTTCCCCTGTGGCCTGGTGTGGCAGCCCCTCTAGGAGGAAGTGATCAAAAAGTCCATGTCAGAGACAGCCCTCTCTCTCCTTTCTAGAGGACCCACGTGATGCCAAAGCTACCAGTCTGCTATGTATGTGCAAGAGGCCTAAATCAAGTTCATGTCTGGTCCTTGTTTGGTGCATCAGTCAATGTGAGCCCCTATGGGCCCAGGTTAGTTGGCTCTGTTGGTGGTCTTGTGGAGCTCATGTCCCTCTGAGTCCTTTTATTCTTCCCTCAACTGTTCCATAAGACTCCTTGCACTCCACCTGATGTTTGGCTGCTGGGTGGAACCTCTCAGAAGACAGCTATGCTAGGCTCCCATCCTGTTCCCTCTCTACAACTGTTTCTGCTGTTCATTCTATGTGTGCATCTGAGTGAGATTTAAGTATCCTTCCTCAACTCTGAGATTCCATCTTACAGCCATAAGACTGGCTAAGATCAAAAACTCAAGTGACAGCACATGATGGCAAGGATGTGGAGAAAAAGAAACACTCCTCCATTGCTGGTGGGTGTGCAAACTTGTACATCCACTTTGGAAATCAATCGGGTGCTTTCTCAGAAAATTGGGAATATCTCTACTTCAAAACCCAGTTATACTAACCCTGGGCATATACTCAAAAGATGTCCCATCATACAACAAGGTCATTTGCTCAACTATGTTCATAGCTGCTGTATTCATAATAGCCAGAAACTGGAAACAACCCAGAAGTCCTTCAAACTAAGAATAGATAAACTGTGGTACATTTACACAATGCAGACAAATAAGTAAAACTAGAAAAGATCACCCTGAGTGAGGTAACCCAGACCCAGAAAGCCACACACAGTGTGTGCTCACTTATAATCAGTTATTAGCCATATAGTACAGGAGAACCATACTACAATTCACTGGCCCATAGAGGCTAAGTAACAAGGAGGACTCAAGAGAGGATGCTTGAATCTCACTCAGATCTTGTTCTTAGGAGAGAAAAGGCAATAAATTAGTAACCAACCATGATCATATTAACCTGTAAAAATGTTCAGCAATGAAAAAAAGGTGCTGAATGAAGGTCAGGTGGATTGAGAAGGGCAGTCATTTTAAACAGAGAGCTTTAAAAATTACTTGAAAAGTGTGATATTTGTGTTCATATGGGCATGGTGATAAGCTGTCCTCTGGATCAAAGTATTCAGGACCGAAGAGTAGTAAATACATAATTAGTGGGTAAGAATGGGTCTAGTTGAAGAAGAAAATGAAGGAAGAAGGTTCCATGCTTGGAGAACACAGGAGACAGAGGTACAAGCTGAGAGGTTCCAAGCAGGCAGTATCTTGGAGAGGGCCCTGCAGATTCCCAGACAGGGAGTTTCATTTCCTACCAAGTGGAGTGGAAAGCTGTAGGCTTACAAGCAGAGGAGCGCTCTGCGTTATGATTTGAAAACAGTTATTTGTCTGCTGCGTGGCAAATGGAATTATGGGAGGGGAGCAAGAATGATGAGCCATCCTGTAGCACAAGACAGCCATGAACTCAGAGGCTGTACGGAGCTCAGGAGATAGTGCTGGTGACCACGGAAAGCGTGGGGACAATCCCTTCTCCCTTCTAAGATCTGAATCTCTCCCGCAAGGTCATGTTCTTTGTGCCTGGCTCATTCTTCCACGGCTAAGGCCTTCTCGTGGGCTTGTGCCCCACGGGAGGCTCCCTGAGTTCCTCAGGCACAAAGACTTTTGATCAGCTTGTTTCTAGAGCCCTCCAGACATTCCAAAGCCATTGAAAGCATGAACTGAGTCATATATTTGGCAGTTCACCTGCACATCAGGAGGATTCAAGGCTGGGAGAGGCAAGTGTGTGGGTGAAAATTGCCCTAGCCTAGTTAAAAGAAACAAATGAAGGGGGAAAAACAGGCAGGCATTCAACAGAGCTGTAGCATTCCCAGCCTCTCTGACCAGTTTTGGCAAAGAGAGGCATGGGAAAAAGGTTGTTCATGGTCAGGAATCACAAAAAGTATGATAGGATGGAAATATCTTTAGTGATAAATTCAGAGTGGAGGTTTTGAGTATGAATTTGAGAAACAAAATGAGGAGGAACTAGGTCATGGGCCATAGGCCCTATTTTAGTCATTATGGACCACTGTGCAAGCTTCCTAGAAAGTACGAAAATCATAAGGTTGTTTTTTTTTACACCAACACATGATTTAGATGTGGGAAGTGCTTTGACATCTTTGTACCACCACCACAATCCACAAAGCACTTCAATCTATCAGGAGCTCAAATTTGATCACTTTCTTTCCCTCTTTTTTTTTTTTTTTTTTTTTTTTTTTTTAAGAAAATGTGCAGCAAATTGCTTTTTCTAATTAAGGTAGATGAAGACATAAGCATGCACACTGCTTACCACTCTGGAATAAAATTGACTTTCAAATGATATTTAATGGACCAACCTGACAGTAATGCATTTCCACACAGGAGGCTTGGATTTGATTCTCTTACTGAAAATAGAAGGGTGTGTGTGTGTGTGTGTGTGTGTGTGTGTGTGTGTGTGTCTTTTGTGTTTGTGCATGCGTGTGTGTACATATATGCATGCAGTCATGTGTGTGCATGTGTGTTTGTGTACAAATGTTGTATGACTGTGCATATATATGCATGTGAAGTACATATGTACTCACATGATAATAGTGATAGAGAGAGGGAGACAAAGAATGAGAGTGCTTTATCCAAAAACTTTCCCTCTCTATGGAAAAGGGGTCATTTACATCTTGTCATTGCAAAAGATGATGGAGAGGAGATGAGATGAGAAAGGGAAATAGTGAGGACAGACACGGCCAGTGGATTAAGTAGTCAGAAACCATCAGGGTGAGCACTTAAAGCCTGCATGCAAGGATTGCCTAAGCTTTTTTCTTACTAAAATTTACAAACTAGATCTGGGACTGGATGGCTGGCATGGTGGTTAAGAGCATTGCTCTTCTAAAGGACCTGGGTTCAATTCCCAGCATGCACACTAGGCAGTGCAGCACTACCTCAGATCCAGGGACTCTAACATCCTTTTCTGGCCTCCACAGCACCTGCACACATGTGGCATACATACACATGCCTGCACATACATTTAAAAAACATACCTTTTAAAAAAGAAGACTAAAATAACAATAGTAGTAACAAGTAGCTGCAGAGATGGCTTAGCACTAAGGACCACTTGGTGTTCTCATAGAGTACCTGAGGCTGTTTTCCAAAACCCTCATGATAACTCAGAACTCTCTGTAGCCTCAGTTCCAGGGAAGCTGACAGCCAGCATTTTGATCATTACACAATAGCCCTGTTTACTGTGAACAAACTACCAACATGTTCACACAGATTTCATGGAAAGTGTCTCCTCTGACATTCCAAGCCCACCCTCCTTGTCTAAGAACTTCCTCCATTATTACATTTAACTTATCATTTTAGAAACTATTATGTCCTTGTGGAAACTTGGAGGTCTTTAAGATCAGAGATCTAGGCTAAATCAGTAGAAAAGTTCCATGAATTAAAAATATAAGATGATGGTTATTTCCAAATAAGACAATAGCAACTGCTGATCAGCATTAGGGAGCAAATTGCAATAGGCTGGGGTGGACAGTCAATTACGGGATTGCATAGCACCAAGCAAGAGGCTTTGCTACACTTGAGCTCAACTGACATGAAACACATTCTTCAGGATAGAAGGGGATGTGTGGGGAAAAGACAGGTCATTTGGAGTAAAAATGTACTAAGTTTGAATACCAATACTGTCATCACTTTTTTCTTGGATTCTTTTAAAGTTATTACCATTGGCTTCACCCAAACTTCTATATTTAAATAATTTTTGTATTTGATAAATTATTCTTTTAATACATCTTGAATCTCATTTAGTTTCCCTTTATTTGATTTCCTTCTTTCAACGTCTGTTTCTTTGGACCACCATATGAAAGGCTGGAGACAATGAGACCATTAAGGCAGAATGGAACCATGCTTGTCAATGGACAGCTTTGTAGGCCTGGGAATGAAGAAAGCGTCAGTACCCTAGGAGGGACTCATATAAATTTTCCATTGAGAAAGGAGACTAATGTGAATGGAAACACTCATCTCTAAAGGCTCCCTCCCAGGGCAGCAGCAGAAGAGACCTCAAGAGATTTCAATGCATATCCTGAGCGAGGAAACATGATTTGTGGATTCCCATGTTATAAAAGCTACTTCTGTTGATTTTCTGTAAATGTCATGTGAAATAAATTGCACTATAGCTTGAAGATTGTTTTGCAAGTAAAAAATGTTTAGGGTGGCATTTTCCTTTAGAGGAATAAATTGATCCTGAACTAAAAGGCTTGGACAGTTTTTATTTGTTATGCACTTGTTCAGTCCACTGCGCATACATGTTAGCTATGTTTTTCCTCCTCATGCTAGAACACGATGAAGTCTATGACATTTGAGCCCCGGAGTTGCTCTTCATGCTACCATGTAGCTGTTACTCTGTTTCTACATTTAAAAAGAAATATTTCCCCTTTGGTTTCCAGCTACACTCACAGGCCAGAAAAAAATTGTTTCTTATTACTTCAATAGCGGGTGATCGTTTTCTACAAATCCCTAAACCAGCATGCATCTATTTATCTTCACATGATCAATCACTGTGTAGCCGTAAATAATAAGTTTTTGAGCCATGACTCTTTTTATGGCTCCGAGGCCCTTGGTCTGCAGTGGCTAATGTCAGCAATAGTTTCTTAGTTCCAATTTCCCAGAAAATAGAGCCTGAAAAAGCACTTAGGTTCAGACACTTTCTATAGGGAAGCACTGTGGGGAGACTAGAGACAGAAGCTGAGGGAAGGGAGAAAAGACCAGAAAAGGAGCTGCCTTCGCCTCTGGGTAAACAGAGAGCCATTCTACCGGGAATCCATTGAGGAAATGTATATCCCCAGAACTGGAGTCTGCAATCCTGATCTATTGATTCCCATTTTTTGCTGATCAAGGTGTGCTTCTGGGACTCTTCCTCCCCCCCCACCAGCATTTGTGTAAATTCTCTTGCCAGGAGTTATACAAGTTTCACAGGCACCAAGAGGAAGGCATCTTAAAAAGAAACCAAAATGGCTACCAGCTGATATGTACAGGGGTTCAGAAGCATTGTAGACAAACTCAGAGCTAAGTCAACAGTGTGCATCAAGACTTCAATCATGTGTTCTGTACCAATAGTTACCTATAATGAATATTAATTAATTTTAAAAAGTGAATATTTCAGTGCTGTAGCTGTGTGTGTGTGTGTGTGTGAGAGAGAGAGAGAGAGAGAGAGAGAGAGAGAGAGAGAGAGAGAGAGAGAGAGAGAGAGAGAGAGAGAGAGAGAGAGTTGAGACAGCGTGTCATGTAGCCCAGGCTTGTTTAGAACTCTCTATGTAGTTGAGGACGGGAACCCCCTGCCTCCACTTCCTGCATGCTCAAACACAAGCTTGTGTCCCCATGTCTGTTTGATAGGGGTCCAGGAATGAATCCTGGATCCTCATACATGTCAGGCAAACACTGTACTAACTGAGCTACCTCTCCAGCACCAATGTCAGATCTTGAAGTACCATTGGCTTTGTTACTTACATATCCCATTAACAGTCCTGAGGACAGTTTAGTGTTGCTGACAACATAAAGCAACAGGGAAAGCAAGTAATCAGGTTACTGTCTGATGGCTCCAAACAGTCCCAGCTGCTGTTGCAAAGCCGAAATAATGTCCCCTTTTTCTGGTAGAGAGACTAGAGTGCTAAGAGGAGTCCTCAAATATATAGTCTTATAATGTCCGGTAAAGTTCTAAACATTCAAATTCTGTTCTCTCTTTTCGTTGCTTTCCTCTGGGAAGAAAATACACGAGTGTTTTTTCTAAAAGCCCACTCTGCAGGATAACATATCCCTGCTTCTCCAGAGATGGGAAAAGGTAGCTGTGCACAGTCATTGTTATATAACATGGCATCGGGGACACCGAGTGCTTTCTATCAATAGTCTCCCATCTCCCGTTTCAGTGGTGTTGACAGGAAAGCCAATCCAAGTTTTACTGGATTTTGTGCTTGTCTTTTATCATCATTCATGCCACTCTCTAAAGTGACAGCCACAATGACATAGTAGTATTTATCATTCCCACTTCTGGGTACACCAGGGAAGCTGAAATTAGGTGGAACTTTCTGGGCAGCAGAAATCGCACTCTTCGATCATTCCATACAGAACCTGAGATCTCTCATCTGCTCTTCTGAGCTTCTTCGTGCATATTCAGAGGCCTGGAGCAAAGTCAGTTAGCAATGAGGTTTTATTGATGAGATCTGATCACCATGATGGACTAAATGAAAAGTCAGAGAGAGAATTGTTTTCCTCAGGCCTATGTCTTCAGCTCTGTTGTGGGCAACTGCCTGGTGGAAAAGACAGATGGTACTAAGGTGCATTGTTATATGATTTGTCTCAATCTTTTTTATTTTTTTGAGACAGAGTTTCTCTGTATAACAGAGCCCTAGCTGTCCTGGGACTCACTCTCTAGACCAGGCTGGTATGAGCCATGGATTTGTCTTAATCTTAATCACTATGGTTTGTCCTGGTCTGGTGCAGGCTCGACAGAAAACTCAGTAATATTCATTCCAGAAATAAATAATAAAACCCTCAGCTTAGATTAACTGCCATATAACACCTCACCTGCTGGGTCTCTTATGCCATCAGGTAGGACTGGAATGGGAGGGGACTCAGGCCCTCCATTTCCTCTCCCTGGGGGCTGAGCCAGACTGTGATTGTAAGCAGCCCAGCCTCCTCCTACAACTCCCAGAGGAAAAATACACTGAGTGAGGTCTCAACTTTATTATGGTGGGTTTCTCTTATATAGAGTATAGGGAGTGGGCAGGGCATAAAGTGTCAGGAGATATGACATCTCCCAGGACATAAAGTCGCCTGATAAACTCAAGCAACACCACATGCTGGCGAGGATGTGGGGAGAGAGGAACACTCCTTCATTGCTGGTGGGAATGCAAACCTGTACAACCACTTTGGAAATCTATCTGCCGCTTTCTCAGAAAACTGGGAAAAGGGCTTCCTCAAGACCCAGCTATCCCACTCCTTGGAATATACCCAGAAGGCACTCCACCACACAACAAGGTCATATGCTCAACCATGTTCATAGTGGCCTTATTCATAATAGCCAGAACCTGGAAACAACCTAAATGTCCCTCAGTCGAAGAATGGATAAAGAAACTGTGGTACATTTACACTATGGAACACTACTCAGCCATTAAAAACAAGGAAATCCCCAATGTGGGTATATAAGTATATACTCACTTATAATTGGGCACTAGCCCAAGAGGCATGTCCCATGAAAATCTTCACCTACCAGGAGATTGGTATAGACGTGAGGACATCCTATTGGAATTCTAGGTGAGAGAAGTGTGGGGGATGGAGAAATAGAAGGATCCAGGGGGTCCTAGAAACCTACAGGAAGAACATCAGGACGGGAGGAACTGAGCTCAGGGGTCCTGCTCAAACTACTGCACCAACCATGGACAATACATGCAGTAAACAGCGAACCCCTACTCAGATCTAGCCTATGAACAGGACGTTCTCCACACTTGAGTGGAGAGGGGGAACTGACTCTGACAAAAACTCTGATGCCCCATATTTGACCACTTCCCCGCTGGTTGGGAGGCCTGGTGGCATTCAGAGAAAGGATAGACAGGCTACCAAGATGAGACTTAATAGCCTATGATCATATAGTGGAGGAGGAGGAGGTCACCCTAGGTCACTGACATAGGGGAGGGGAGTAGGGTGAAAGCAGGAGGGAGGAAGGAATGGGTGAATACAAGGGATGGGATAACAGTTAAGATGTAATCTGAATAAATTAATTAAATTAAAAAATAAAGTGACCTGATACTGTGGGACCAATTGGTTTGTGTTACGTGACTGTTAGCAGGCTGGGCTCCCACCAGGATATGCCCGGATGGACCATGCTGAGTCATTCCTATGCAGAAGTGTTTACCAGAGACTGTTGCTGAAACTCAAGCCAGGCTCGGTTCTGTCCTCAAGGCCTCAGAGGGCTGACAGATTCGGCGATGGGGCCCAACACTCACTCACTAGCTATGATACATTCTCCTAGTTCTAAAATTCACAGGGGGAACGTCAAGAAGTACATGTCACTCATGTTGCCCACTGAACATATGGGACCAATTACCATGCAACATGGAGTAGACCTTGTGTTCAATAGGTCTGCTTGAAAGCATCCTAACCAGGTGTGGATTCAGCCATCTTACTCCCTAGGAATCAGAGGCAAAGAATCTGTCAGTGAGTCTAATCCAATGAAACACCAGATAGCTGTGAACAGAGAACTCCATGAAGTATAAATGTAGACAATTCCCTAATGATGATATTTCCTGATGATATTCCTAGGGTCTGAGATTTTGTTACCACCAGCTCTTGTTTAGACAGTCAGACTTGACAGGTAGTAGCCACAGCCTGATGAGGGTCTACAGAGCTGAGACACACTGTCAGGTCTGTGGTTTGAGGTTATCAGTTTAAATTGCTAGATTATGTCATATAAGGAAATTCAATGAACTCCTCTGAGACCATGTACTTAGTTCTTCCAAACTGCACTCTCATGAAAAGGCTCAAGAAAATCGTCATGTTTCATAGGAAATGAGAGATGGTTTGCCCGTGGCATTCTCCAAGCTTGTTTTTTTGTTTGTTTGTTTTTTTTGTGTGTTTTTTTGTTTGTTTTGTTTTGTTTTGTTTTTTTCAGAGCTTGGTTCAGGTAGTGTAGGCTCTTCCCCAATTAGCTTTGGTGGTCCTGTGGGGATTTCTAGGCCTTCTGGGGACTCTGTGAAGGCTTTAATTACAGCCCACTCTATGCTGTCACGGTCCATGTGTATAAATCAAATTGTCCATATCAGATTGGCACGTCCAGTGGTATGCCTATTGACAGCATTCTTCTGAGAGGATCATCATGATAGAAGACCTTTCAAAATCCCCCAAAGACACTAGCACTGTCCTGCTATTCATAGACGAAGCCCTCTGATGCTCCAAAACCCACATTCCAGCTGAATTCTCCTCTCTCTTCCAAGAGCTGTTGACTTCCAGTAATTTGTATCTGGGGTTTTTAGTTTTTAAATAAACTTTCCTTTTTCTAACTATTTTAGACTTAGAAAATTGCAACTACTGTGTTACAAATAATACAGAGTTCCCATGTATCTCATATCTAATTTCCTTTATTATATTTTCCATTAGTGTGGTATATTTGTGTGGTTATAGCTTATACACTGATGTTGATATATTAATGTTAATTGGTGGCATATTTTATTTAGATTTCCTTTTATTATTATAGAATCTCATCTATGATTACAGGTTACATTTAATTATTATGTATTATTTTGTGATTTTATTTCTACGTGTGTATTGGTGTGTGCATGAGTGTATGTGCACCTGTATGTGAATGTGTGTGCTTGTGTGTTCTCAGAGAGCAGAAGGGGACATCAGACTTTCTGAACTGGAGTATAGGCTTTTCTGAACTGCCCCACTTGTTATGTGACTTCTGAGATCTGAATCCAGGTTCCCATGTTTGCTCAGCAAGTGCTGTTAACCCTTGAGCCCTCTCTTCAGTTCACATCCCTCATGCACCTTTAAGTTCCTCTTGACTGAGCCAGGTTATCATATTTGTATTGACTCTCATGACCCTAGCAGTTTTGAAGACCAGTGGTTATGTATCATGCACAATGATCCTCTATAGAGAATTTGCCTGATGTTCTCTCATCAATAGACTGCAGTTCTAAGTTATAGGAGGATGACCACAGATGTTAATTGCATTGTTAGCACATCATATCACATCATCAAGGAGACTTATTAACATGATTGATCACTGTGGGTGTTGCCATTGATCACCTGGCGAAGATGATGTTAGGTGTCTACACTATAAAGTTACTCCCCTCCCCCACTTCTCCATATCACACTCTTTTAAAGGAAGTTATGCAACCTCCATCTAAAAAAGAGGGAATTGTGTTCTGTTCCTTTAAGGGAAGAGTATTCATGTAAGTTATTTGGAATTTATGCAGTAGATTTGTCTCTTCTCTCCCATTTATTTGTTTACTCAATTATTTATATCACCGTGGGCTCATGGATATTTATTTTATACTTTTGATTCCAATCAATATTATTTATCTTGTTGTTCAAATTTTCCCAGTTTGTCCACTGAGAGTTCTTTCAGTTGGCTTTGTTTCTCTTTGATGTACTCCCATAAATGGATTTTTTTTTAACATTTCATTTCAGTCTTTTTTTCCCCACCACAAAATGCTGTTCCCAGCTCAACTTGTACATTTCCTGTCCCACTCCAAGAGAACTCTTCTTCTCATTTCATTTCATTTTTGTGGGTTTTTTTTTTTATAATTCTAATTAGAAATGGAGATCTTGGCACTAGGTATGCTTTCACTCCTTGGGTTTCATTGTTTTAGATGAGAGGACAAACAAATTTAATGTACATGAAGCAATGTATATTTACATTTGTAAATATTTCTATTTGTAATCACACAGACAAACATATGTTTATATGAGAGAGAGAGGCGGGAGGGGGGGTGTAAAACATGAGTTCATGTTGAAATCACCAACTGTAACCTATTAGAACATGGATCATTTAGGTTTCTCTCTTTTTTCCCCTGTAGATTTCCAGTCCAACAGTGGCTTCCACCATCCACCATCAATTTGATAAGTCGCTATGTCCAGTTCTAGTACACACTAGAGCCAGAGTCAGAATTGTTAACTTAGATCACTGAGGACTCAGGGTTTATGTGTAATTCTTTATCCCTTTGTCCTATGGATTCCAGCCATTTTTAAGTGACTTAAAAAGCAACGCTTTCAATAAAGTCATTTTACACATTTGTAGTAGAGTTAGTGTGCTTCAGTGTTGACTCTCTCCCTAAATACCTTTCAACAGTGACTTAACTGGCACTTTTTAAAGACTGGCTCTTATTATTCTTAATATTTTATTTATTTGATCAAATGTAGAATGTACAAATAATTCTAAAATTGTTAACACAACTACATAAAACAAACCTACTATATAGAGTAAAATGCTTTGATGGCAAGGGTTTGGTTTTTTTCACTGGTTTTGGAGGTAAATTTGTTTAGACTAGACACAGTGAGCTTACATGCTTGATTGGATGAGGTTTTGACAAATGCAATGGATAATCACATTAAGATACAGAATATTTCCTACATTCCAGAAAGTTCTTTAGGCTTCTTCACAGTTAAGTTCTTGCTCTAAACATAGCCTCATCCTGACTTTTATTTTTTCAACACACTTCTAGAACTTGATGGAAATGGAAATAACACGGTGCAGGATATTTGGGACATGGCCCCTCTCACTTAAACTGTCTGTTACAGTCACCCATGGGTTTTTCTTTCTGCAGCCTTTTGATCCGTGGTTTCTGCAAATGAACTCCAGCCAGTGATATGCTGGCAATGTTTAACCACCATCTCTCTGAGAAGAAAAAAAAAAAAACCTGATTTGCAGCATTTGCTAATTTCTGCAGTGTAAATATTCTCACCACTGCCAGTTCTAGCTACTCGCAAATTTGTAACAAATGGCTCTTGAGAGCAAGTATAAGCCAGCTCTAGCACATTGCCTAAGGCACAAGCTAGTGCTATTGTGTTCTTTTCTGTAGTATTAGAGCAAAAGCGGTGGGAGAGGAGACGAATAAGAGAGGCAAACAGCGTAGGGAGCAAACATGATCAAAATACATTTCATACGTGTAGAAAGTGTCATAATGAAGCACATTATATGCACAACCAATCTATGCTAATAAAACATTTTTAAAGTTTGTAAGTCTAAAAATTCTTTTGCTACTAGTATACAGTCACACATTGAAGACCTACTATGTACCTACTAGCCTCAATTGGGTTCATAATTCTGAAAAGAAAAAAAAAAAGGTGTTCCTCTCTCTATTGGGTAGCTATTCAATTAAGAGTCAGACCCCTTTTTCTGTGAGATTCATAGAGAAGTTCAAAAACAAAACCACCTTGTCCCACTGAAATTCTTAGCCTTGCTTATATTGTTGGAGTTCTGTCTTTTATGAAGTCCGCAGCATCTACTTAGGAGGGTACTAATCCAAATGGGTGACATTAGGAAAATATATCTACTAGCTCCTGCTGTCAGACAAGTGACAAAATAAGGGCCAGGAACAGCTTCAGTCAGGTAAGAGGAAGAAAATACAGCATGGTTAAGTTGAGGAAAATTTCAAAGAAATCTTCCTAAATGAAATGCTCAGATACTTGAGCAAGCAAGGGTTCGATCTATGAGGCCTTAGCTCACTTAATACCTGCAGCTTTTAACAAAGAACACTCAGGAAAGACTTCCCCCTGGCTGCTTTTATTTAGTATTTTTCTAGGTGCTTTTCTGAAAGACGTTTAGAGTGAGGAAAGTGAAGGGAAAATAAATAGGAGAGGAGAATGCTTCAAGATCCTCCTTCAGCTCCAAGTCCCTTTCTGCTTGGGGGCATGCAAGAAATGGTCACTTGAGTTTGTCACACACTCTTCGTTATAGTAGCACAGGAAAATAAAACCCTCTTCTCTCCAACTCACCAATCCATTTGGCTTTTGTATGTTTATAGGTTAGTGTGTAACCAGGGCCTTCTGAAGTCTGGTTAAACAGTAGAATAAGCAGCTAATGCAATCCAGCGACCTTGGCCGTCTCCCAGGGATGCAGCTTGGTGAATACAAAGCAGTGGTTTCCTATCGTTGTGACTGAGACTTTACCAGCAGGCCTGCCTTGAATATAATCCTTCTTCTGGTTCTTTCATCACGATCTTTGCTGCCTGTCTCTTTCCTATTGTTGGTGACTCAGTCTCACATCAAACCACGTGTCTCTGTTTCCAGTCCAAGATCATACATTACGGTGTCAGGTCCCTGAGCGGCAACCTCTGTCTCTCTCACAATGGGGACTCTGCGTCCTAGAATTGCTTGTTGTCAAACCAGGTTTAATGTCCTCTGTTGTTCCTCTTGCCTTTAACCCTACATTGCACCTGGCCCCAAGCTTGGGCCAAGAACACTTTCTTTCCTCATTCATTTTAGTTCCCAAGATTTCTTCCTTTACTTTCACTGGGAAGGAGAGGGGGCTCTACTCTTCTCCAACCAAGGGGATGATTCCTAAACCGCCTTGTACAAACTCCCATTTTCTAGAGCCCAAAAAGATACCTTCCACTGGTCTTATGTAACAATTTCTAGTCACCTTTTCCTGTAACCATTATCCATCCCTCCTGCACTCCAAAAGCCACCAAAGAGGATCAGTGCTGGACCTCCAAGGCAACTCTAGGTTCTAAGGTTTATGAAATCAGAACTCATACTGAGTGGGAAGCAACTCAATAAAAGGTATAAAAGATGTCTTCAAAAGGAAAGTGCTAGCTCATGGTTATAATCCCAATACTTGAAGGCGGAAGCAGGAGGAGCACAAAGGAGATGCCAACCTGGGCTGTGGCTACATGCCATACACAGCGAGAGGATGGCAAGAAAGAAAGGGAGACAGGAAGAAAATCATCAGCAATAGGTGCTCGCTTGAATGTTGTCACTCATGAGGTTGTGTTTGTAGGGGCAGGGCTGTATCTGTGTACAGATTCACAGTCCAGAGGTGACTATTGCTATTTAGAGAAGTTCACATTCCAGCCCCCATCTGATAACCGAGCACAATCTGCACACTCCCTCTTCTGTTGATAGCATTGAGCTCCCGAGAGACGCAGTGGCAAAAGACCTGCCCTAAAGGTTTCCACAACAGGTCACACAGGGATTTTTTTTTTTAAATGCATCTCCCTCCCTAGTTTAATATATAGCAGACTTTTGCTGCAGTCCTGCGTGTTTCCATGATGAATTTTCATTTTGCCTCGGTTTCTACTGTACTTTTAAATTCATCATTTTTTTTGGCTGCAGCGCTAGCATATCCTTACATCGCATTTTCTGCATGAGTTTCTCGAGGGTTGTGCATAGGTTTTACCTGTCCTGAATCTTCATGATTTATCATAGGTCATCTTCTCTTCATTCACACACACATGTGCCAATAATGATGGAATGTTTCCATCAGGACTGTGTCTAGTTTTTTGTGTGTGAGTCCTCAAAAAAGAAGAGACTGCCTCTGTTTTATTTTTCCATCAAACCCAGCAGAGGCAATGAACTATGTAATCAGTGCTTCTGAAAACTGATGCTGTAAGTTGTCTTGGTTTTCACTACCTGTCTGTGTTTTGTGTGGGGCCTTCTTTGTTAGCCATACACATGTGCATAAAGGTGGAGAAAGCAGAAAGGTGGGGACATCTTGCCCGCTACCTTTGAAAGCCTAACAAGAACAAGCCAGTCAGCCTCTGTGGCATCACGGCTATCGCCTTGGAAAATGAACATCGAGGACCACAGGTTTAGATGAGAAGTGGGTGACATTAAGACCGGGAAAAGCCTTAATAGATGCTTGAGCCCATTTCACCAGCTCCCCCAGGCAGCATGAGAGAAGAACATGCAATAACCCTATCAGCCAGCTTCACAATTAGAATGAATTCATAAGAAACAAAAGATCTTGTTTTCATGGGAAAATATCCTTTGTGATATCCAACAAAGGGAGAATAATTTTGAAAGCATGTGACTTGGGGTCTCATCCTGCAGCTCTTGCACAGACAAAACTCTCATTGACTCTATCAATAGAATTGTTGCTACATAAAAAGTCTTTTTGCAAAATTCCCATGATGCTTCAAAGCGCATTTTAAGTGCATCAGCCCCAGTATCCCACACCCTCCCTATTTTAATAAAGCTGGAAAAGGTTTCTCTTAGATTGCCCTATTGTGCAGCAGGAGACAAATACGGATTGGAAGCCAATGGCCAACCTCACCCCACCCCCATCCCTGCATATATCATCATACCAAAATCCATGGCAATATAGAGGAAGGTCAAATTTCAACTGGATTTCTGAACTTGAATTTTCCATTTCAAATTGCTCTTGCCAGGTAGATAGAAAACGGATTTCTTACAGGCTTCAATAAATACCATCTCCAAGTAAAATCCACATTTTTCAAATAGATAACAGTATAATGATTGGTATTGCTATTCCAGCTATGGCTGAATAGCGAGCAGTCTGTTCCTTTTTATGTAGTATGCTCCTTAAGAGCCTCAAAAGATGAAATTGGGCCTTCAATGCTGCTGGAATGAAGGACAATGGGTCCCATCTCCTCTTTTGAATTCTCTTAGCAAATGTACTGCATAAAATAGAATGCAACTCTACGAAAGGCTTCTGTTCTCAGAAAAAAAATAGAGGGGACCATCTTTTGTAATAGGTTATCCATTCTCACCCTTCCCTGTGTTGCTCATTCAACTGATGCGATTTTAAGTACCACATTCTTAAACTGAGAAAAAAATAATTTAATCTATAAGCTTTTTCTCTGAGGGAAAAAAAGCTAATACTGATAATTTCGCAAATGGGCCCAAAAGTATATTGGGGAGTCCATTACCTTTCCATTAGAACTTTGAAGAAACAGAAAAACCTTCACCAGGACTGAGCTGATGACATGGTATAGGCCAGTGGCCAACCTCCATGGGAGATGTAAGCAAATCGTGTGTCTATTCAAAGGAGAAATTAAATGTCATTATGATACCTAAAGACATATTAGGTATTATGTCTCTGTCTCTGTCTCTGCCTCTCTGTCTCTGTCTCTGTCTCTGTCTCTCTGTCTCTGTCTCTCTCTCTCTCTCTGTCTGTCTCTCTCTCTCTCTCTCTCTCTCTCTCTCTCTCTCTCTCTCTCTCTCTCACACACACACACACACACACACACACACACACACAGAGGGAACTTTTCATTCTTTAGGTTCTTACAAAATGCACTCTATTGTGTGACATCTGGCTTTTAATGTATTCTTATTATAAACTTACTTCATGTCTCTCTTGCCTTGTCTGCCAAAAGAGAACAACTCAAGGTAGAAATTGAATCTTCAATCTCAACTTTATTCACCACATTAATCAGAGTAAACATGTATTGAGTAATTAATGTCTGTTTTTATTCCAAATAGTTTGCATTCATTTTCTCAATACCCATTTCAACTCTGTATCATAGCAGATACAGCTCCATTTTAATGAAGAAAAATTATGCAAATTCAGGTGACCTAAATAAATGGAGCCCAGTGAAAAGTTCCAAAAATTATAAGCAAAGGAGATGTAGCATGTTATGTTTTCTTAAATATTCTGTATTTTACTTACCTTTAGCCAATAGTATAATGGAGATCAGTATTAGCTTTCAATATCCATTTTCTCTTCTTTAAAACGGCTTTATGTATAAGTCTTTGCCAGTGAAATTTGTGTAAAGAAGCATTGCCTTGTGTTTATTGGAGGAAAATCATTTCAATTAATGTGGTATACCCAAATTCTTTTCCTTCCTCTTTTCTACTGCTCGAAATACACATGTAATACTAATATACAGTGACTATTTTGGATCACAAAGTGACCTTGGGCATTAAGACCACATACATCTGAACAGTATAAATTAGTGTTGGTACCTCATATTACAAAGCCACTATACTGCCTCTCATAGCCTACATCCAAACTTCTTTTACAGTATAGAAACTTAGAGTTCTGTTTTAAGCTATTGTCGATACCACTGAGTCTTGAGTAAACAAACAGTTGATACATATACAGTAACAAAAATGCCCTTTGAGATGTAATAAAAGGCTGTCAAGGCTTTCTCTTAAAACCTGACATTGGGTTTACTTTAAGATTAAATTTTCTTGTTTTAGAATAATACGTATTAATATCAGAAAACTTTAAAAATGGAGACAGTGTAAGTGGAAATTTGCACTTATCTTTAATTCTATCAACAAGAACTAGTGTTGCTGATCATTTTGATGTGCGCAAACCTTTAAAATGAGTACACAAGTCATCAATTCTTATTGTAGAAATGAATTTTAGAAGTCATATTGTCTTGCTAGGAGGTGGTGGCACACACCTTTAATCACAGCACTGGTGAGGCAAAGGTGGGTGGATCTCTGAGAGTCTGAAGTCAGCATGAACTACAGAGTAAATTCCAAAACAGCTAGCACTGTACTAAGAAACACTGTCTAGAAAAACCAAAAACCAAAAATAATAATAATAATAATAAATAAAAATAAAAAAGATTAAAATTTAAAAAAAGAAAAAAAAAGAATCATATTGCCTGGCATTTTAGAGAAGCCAGCACTCCTTCCCTGAGGCCTAGCCAGCCTCTTCTTGAATAGTTCCAATGACCAAGTGCTCAAAGATTCATGAAATGGTTGGCTCCATTTGGAGCCAATGTATTCAAAATTCGATATTTTATTAATGAAAATTTGCCACTTGATCTCTGAAGCAACCAAAATTGAATGTACTGTTTCTCTATCTTCGTGTTCAATTTAACATTTTTAGAAGCCAAAACTGTATGCCAAGCATTGTGGCAGGAATGAAAAGAACCCAGGTCACATTAATGAAAAACTTGGATGAGACACAAAGTTGGTATTTCCAAAAGATTTGGTGGCAGGGGGTGGGGGAGTGTGACCAACAAAATGTAGACTGTCAAAACATCACATAGCGAGTGATGATGTCTTCCTTGAAGAACCTATGGGTCATCGAAACAGAGACAGGAAATAGAGTTTTAAAATGTGTGTCTGAAGTAGAAAAGGATGTTCACTCATTCTGTCCTCTCAATGCAGCCGTTTGAGACCATAGACAGATTAGGGTACTCTGCTCTTGGTTAGTGTTCTGAGAAGAGTACATCCTACTTTAAACAGTGCCGTCAACACTGAAAAAGGGTCATAAAAGCAATGCAAGAACAGAAAAACTGAAATAAAGCCATAGAACTTTCTGATGCTCAGAGTGAAGCGGGACATTATCTTTTTCCGGCAGTTACTTAATCTAAGTGCCTCAGCCTATCTTCAAATCTGAGAGCTTACTGTGCTTTGGTCACACATAAAGGAAGAGTAGATTAGTTGGTTGAAAATGCTGAGAGAATGGCAAGAAGAGGAGAATAAGAGAGTCTCCTATGGAAGAATATGTCCTCAGCCTTTCTGCCTCAACAATGTTTCAAAGCCAGCCACACCCAAACATTGACCCATTAACACACAGTGAGTCTTGTACCTACTTGAAAAAGGAGCATGATTATATGCCGGAATCCAGTGACTCCAAAGCAATCTGCCTCTCTTTCCACAGACTACAAGAGACAACAGGCTTTTATGCTTTCACTAATTTATACAATAAAGCAATCATAGCATTTGGACACTTTGCAAACTTGCTGGTTTCTGTTTCGCTTGAGATCAATTAAATCCCCTACGTCATAGTCATAAGAACTTCTGCAATCTCCTCCATTTTATATTTACATAATTAGGATTATTAACCCTTGATGTGAAATTTCCACTTATCTCTGTCAGGCTTACTCCTGTTTCCTTTGCTTCCTAATTCTAATCTAGGACACTATCTTTGAATCTGCATGTTGTACTCTCCAACATCCAGTCTAAGCATCTCTCCAAATGTTAGTTCATTTCTAATTTTAATTCACATATTTTGGATATCTCTACCTAAATAAATGATGAAAGTGAGAAAGCAAGGCAGCTAAGGTAAGACCTTAGATCTCCTAAGAGCATTGGCTGATCTTCCAGAGGTCCTGGGTTCAATTCCCAGCAGGATGGCTCATAATCTCCAGTCTCAGAGGATCCAATATCCTCTTTTGGTCTCTTTGGCCACCGGGCACACACATGGTGCACAGATTTAGAGACAGAAAAAGCCACCCACTCACATAAAACAAAAATAAAGATGAAAATAAAACAACTACTACCCAAAACCCAAGTTAACTGAGATCAAATTGAAGTATGTCTAGTGTTTGTGTGCATTTTTTTTAAGTAGCTAGGAAAATCCTAAACAATAGAATTACTTGAACTTTATTCATTTATGTTGCTTACAAAGACATCTTGACTACCATACAGTACTTTAAATCACACTGTTCTAAATCATGCTGTTCTTTTTGGCCACCCCATTATTCTGTCAATCCTGGGACTACAGGCTTTTTTTTTTCTTCAAAGAAAGCTAAAACACTTTCCTTTTAATTATATATAAACACCATGTCAAAGAAATGTATTAATAAAATTGTTTGTTGCAATTCTTGTCTCCAAGAATCCACTTTTTTCTTTGGATATGTGACAGTTTATATCTCAGTCTGTATGCATCAAATCTGGAACAAAGAAATTTTATAACTAATAACAATATTTTCTTATGTCCACTTGCCACACAGAAGCTTGTATAAAAAAGCAGAGCAATTAGCAATTTTATCAGTTTGTTCACGTATTTGCGTTTTGTATATATTTGCATTTTATATGTGGCACCCCATAACTGTTAAAATTAACTAAACTTGCCACATAGTTTGGCTTACTAATATTCTAAATGATGTGCCCCTAAATTAATAATTCAATTTAAGATGTAATTATTAAACAGATAAACAAAAAGTACAATCAACTGGAAAATTGTTCTTCCATGCAGCTACTATTAAAATTGTTGTTAGTTCAGCATATACATGAAGAAACATGAGATAACGGCACCAAAATACAATATAGTATTAGTAAACATTTTAAATATATCTTATATTCCTTGAAGTATCACTCATTCTAATGAAATTTATAATATTTCTATAAGTACCTTTAAATACTTTTTTAAAACAAGATGTGGTTGTGCTGTGCTTACCACTGAGCATGGATACTGGAGAAGCCAATTTGGATTGTTTTTCTTTTCCTCTTTATTTACTCTTCTCTCATACAACCCAACCCATCCCAACTGCACTTTCTCCTCCCTCCACACCTCCCAGTTCCTCTGTACCTTCGTTCTCTTCCATTTCCACTGCTCCTGTTTCCCTCAGAATAGAGCAGGCCTCCTAAGGATATCAACTGAACACAGCATTAGCAAGATGCAATAAGACTAGGCACATACCCTCGTCTCAAAGCTGGACAAGGGATTTCAAAGGTTAGCCTTAAGTTATTTCATGAGCAACATTAGTGCATATACTGTAGAAAAGCTTAGGAGTAGATAGCTTATCAAAAGCCCATTCAGTGTCCAATCCAGCTAGCTCTGCTTTCCTCATCAATATGCTTGTCCCCTCATTCTCGGTTAAGTATTCGTTCCAGTGCTCATTCAGGCTTTCTCTTCTCCAAGCCTCAGTTTCCCTTATTTATCTCTATTCACATCTGGATAATGGTCTAGGATTCTTAGCGGAAGCAACAAGCCAAAGATATCACCAAGTCCCTTACTGTTTCTCTACCTGTGAGATGATTCCTACACTGCTGATATGTGTAGGATCAAGGTTAGAACAATAAAAGTGGTACCTGGAATTGGCCTCAAACATGAAATATTTGCCAATGTTACCTGTTTCTTAATCTCATCTTTCAACGTTGGTTCTTCAAATCCCCATTGTGTGTACTTAACCTTGGAAATATGCTTTTGAAGCAACTCTCCCTCTGCGCATCTAGAACTGAATTCTAGAGGGATCACAACTACTCCACTAAGACTAGAGTGCTCAGTGATATTTGCTAGTGCCTTGGAACTAAACTTTTTATGGCCCGTTTGCTTTGGGGGTAGTTTATCTACCTAGGATATACATACAGAAGCAGCATATAGTGGTGGTGAGGTGGAACTAGGACTTAAGAAGGCAAACAAAGACTCTCAAGATGGCCCAGGATGGAAAGGACAGGTGCTTTCCCCAAAGCCTGCCAGATTGAGTTTGACCCCAGGTTGGAAAGAAAGAACTGACTCAATCGGGTCTTCCTTTGCCCCTACATGCACTTCACCTGCACCCCATCTTGCCCCACATAATAAGTAATGTAAAAGTAATTAAATAAATGGGGGCAGATGCGGTAAAAATGAACTAAGAAGATTCTGTGTTCACCACACAAGAAATAAAGAAGGAGAGGAAAAATGGAAGCAGAGAAGATAGGAGGAAGGGGGGATTGTCTCAGTTTTTCCTACAATCTGTTCCTTCACCCTTGGCTCTTATTCCTGCTTAAGACACCCTTACAAAAATATGTAGAAAAATTTAAAGATTTCCATTCCCCCACATACCATTAATAAAAAGCAACTGTCATAAAAATGATGAATTTAATTGGGTGAAATGGCTGAGTAAGAAAAAACACTGGCTGTCAAACCTGGCAACTGGGTTAGATTCTAGGACATGCATGGTGCAAGGACAGGACGCAAGCAAGTTTTCCTCTGACTTCCATATACTGACCATGGCACAAGCCACCTCCACCTCAATATAAGTAAACAAATGAACAAAGGAATGAATGACCCAACAAATGAATGAATGACCCAATGAATGAATGAATGAATGAATGAATGAAAAGAAATTTAAAGAAATCATTCATCATATCAAACTTCTAGGATAGCCACAATTCCCTTTTCTTCATCCTCAAGTCATTCTTGAAATAAGGTGGAAGACACTTAGACTCATTACACACACACACATCCTCAGCAAACAATTAAGCCTCAAATGTTTTTGCTTCCTCCTCATTGCCAACAAGAAGCTGAGACAAAGAGCAAGATTAGCAGCATGGAAAAGAAAGCTCTTGGTGGACAGGACAGAAAAGACCTCAGCACTAGCTCTATATAGCTAATCACAAGTTCAGCCTAGGGAAGCCATGAAGCCTTCCTGAGCCTCAGTTTTCTCATCTATAACATGGATTTGGGACCCTGTTCTCTTTGTGAACCTCATGCTCAGACAGGCCATGGAAAGTGCAAACCAAACCTTCTCAATGACACTTAACTAGTCTATTGTCTTCATTCTAGTGACTCCACTTGTCTAGGTCCATCATGACCACACAAATGGTTGATTAGTATGGGCTAGAGATGAAAATCTCACTTTAGTGGAAATGCCTCTCATCTCCAAATCTCCTTGTTACTTTTTTTAACCTATCCCACACTTAGCTTATGCTAGTGAACCCTCCTGTATCTAAAGAGCACCTTCAACAAATTCCAGCTCTCAATAAACCTTCATCTTTCTTTTCCCTTTTTAAGACATGATCAAAGTAAGAAACTTCATTTTTTTCTCATCAAGGTGTTGCATCAACACATTTTGACTGCCAGCTTTTATAAGTCCCAGAATCACTGTATGAATGTGTGTAAAAAAAAAAAGTGTTAAGCACAGCTAGACATGGTGGCACATGCCTTTAATCCCAGCACTCGGGAGGCAGAGGCAGACGGATCACTGTGAGTTCGAGGCCAGCCTGGTCTACAAAGTGAGTCTAGGACAGCCAAGGCTACACAGAGAAACAAACAAAAACAAAAACAAAAACAAAAAAAGTGTTAAACACCATTAAGGCCAATGACATATCAAAAGGCTAGAAAAGTAGCTCTGTGGACAGGACATACTCAGGATATGACTCTGGATTCAAACCTAGGCACTACAAAATATACACATAAATGGATAGAATAAATATGAGCTAGTCACTGCTTCCTCTTGTAAGACGTCTTTGTAAAGAGTGGCAATATCTTGTGAAGTTTGTACTACCTTCCCTCCTTTTCTCCACTCCTCCCCCTCTTTTCTCTCTCTTGAGCAGAGAACACCTGAGATAATTCCGTCTCACCTATCTGTCTGTCCCATTTTGTGTACTTAGTTTTGCATTGATATTCCCTATTTTATGTATTTAGTCTGGCGTTTTGTATGAGGGCGGGGAGGAGTGCAAGTGGAGGACATGTAGCGGGCAAAGGAACACCTGCTGGAGTCAGTTCTCTCCTTATTGCCAGAAATCAAATTGAGCTTGGCAGGCTTGGAAGCAAGTGGCAGCCTTTAGCTGCTAGAGCATCATCACCTTGCCATCCTTAACCCCTACCCCTCTCATCACCCCTTCTTTCAGTATATCCTATTAAGATAAAATAACCCCAAATCAAAAGGACCATTAAGAGAAGTTTGGTCCAAAGTCACCAGTGTATTAAACCACTCAATGAAACTACTGGGAGATGTTCAGACATCCTACATATACCACTGAACATAAAAAGAGACTTTTCACCTCTGCTTCCTCTTGGACTCTTCTACTTGACTGAACTCCAGAGATGA
Organism: Acomys russatus; assembly: GCF_903995435.1. Classification (NCBI taxonomy): domain Eukaryota; kingdom Metazoa; phylum Chordata; class Mammalia; order Rodentia; family Muridae; genus Acomys; species Acomys russatus. Next base: position 16,600,159 of record NC_067169.1, read on the forward strand.
CAAAGCTACTACATCCAGTTGCCAAATTAAAGGTGATTTTTACTCTGGAATATAACTGTATGGTAGCTGTGGAGACAGGTAGCTACCACAAGGTGTCTACAGTTAAGTTACAAAATATAAAGCATACTTTTCCATCTAAGAATTCAAACCCCTTCATGTTTAAACCAACTGTACCTCCTTACAATCACTAAAATGGTTTAACTTGGCTTATATTTTTCAGAGACAGCTGGATACTCATCTTCCCTTTGCACCTTTTATAGCAATTATGTCCATGCATCTTGGTTTCAGATATCGATAGATAGATAGATAGATAGATAGATAGATAGATAGATAGATAGATATGAAATTTAAATTCATTTCATAAGGTCAGATGAGGTGGCAATACACCTGTAAGCTCAGCACTTGCGGGCGTGGGGAGGGGCAGCTACAGGTGGATCTCTGAGTTTGAGGCCAGCCTGATCTACTGAGAGAGTTCCAGGAGACTTTGTCTCAACAAAACAAAACAAAACAAAACAAAATGTATACCATGATGGTTCATTTATCTAGGGTATATAATATCTCATCCCACAACTCTGTTGAACGTGCCCTAAGTTAAGAAGTTGTCAAAGTGGTCTTCAGATTAGCTAAAAGAGGCTTAAAAGGTAGAATACTCAAAAGGATTAACTTTATACTAAGGTAGCCATTTGGTACCTAACAAGAGAAGCACGCTCAATAAAATGGTGTGCTAACAGATTTTGAGTCACACAAATTTACCTTCACCTCTCTGTACTCCCAAAATGTCTTAGCATAGATGTTATGTCTGCTGATGGTGTATGTTGGCTGATAGGCAGACTGTTCACAAAAGTAGACAAGCATATGAAAAAACATCGAAAGTTACTAGATAATCAGCCAAATTCATGTTTAAATAAGACACCAATAATAACCTATGGCAGTAGACAAATTATTAAAGTTAAGACATTGTCTCCAGGAGCTAGCTAAAGAGAGGGCTCAGTGGTTAAGGGGACAGACTGCTCTTCCAGAGGATATGAGTTCAATTCCCATTACCTATATGAGGCAGCTGACAAGCACCTATAAATCCAGCTTCAGAGGATCCAACTCCTCTGGTGTCTGAACATGGACATGGACATATACACAACATTTAAAATAATTAAAATTAAAATAAGAAACATTTGCTTTCAAGTGTAGAGCCAGATAATCACAGTACCAAATCACTGATGCCTGTAAGATTGAACAATCTAGAAAGATATTTGAACCAAGTCTTAACAAGGTTCATGTGTTATGTTTCACTGTAAGGAATTTCTCCCAAGAAAATAATCTAAATGCATGTAAACAATCATTCTCATACAAATATTGGAAACAGACTCCATTTCCATCAGCGATTGGGTACTAGTGAATCTATCTGCTTTCACACCTGCCATCTATGGAAACTACACAAGAGAACTGTAGCTCTCACCTAATTCATCCACAAACTATATGATACAGCCAACAATACATTTTGTAGAAAATGAAATTGATATCACTTGCCCTTTCACAGACATGGAAACTGGAGGAATGAGGTCAGCATTGCAATGTTTTTGACCCCAAGGCACTTAGTGCACATAGTACCTCTATTCTAGAGAACATTTCACAGTACAATTAACTTTCAATGGCAGTGTAAAATTTTAATGAATCATGATAGCCTAGAAAATTGGACATAATTGATTAAAATTGTGTCATGCCCACATATTGGGAAAAATGCTTTTATAAATTATACCAAGTACTAAATGTTTGTTTCTGGGGAGTTGCTTATGGAAACCATTATCATCTACTTTATAAGTTAGCCATTTTCCCTAAAGAGAAAGTCAGACATTTTGAGAAATGAAAGATAATAGAGTAGAAATAAAAGAAACTAAAAGAACTAAGTGAAAATGACCTTTGAGAGCCACCTGTGTCCTACAGAGACAAACATGGACGTAGACATTAGGAGCTAGGCTTTGTGTGCTATGCAGCCACCCTCAGAGAGTGCCACCATGACCTTTTGCTTTGTTTTGTTTTCAATTTTGTAGCAACATTTGTCAGTCCAGCATCAGGGTGCTTTTGTTGTTGCTGCCTGATGTACAACCCTACCTCTTGCTGCATAGATAACAAGGAGAAGCCAAAGGCCTCCCTCTTCATTCTAATAAGTGCTGCACACCTTCTGCAGCTTATAAAGTACTGCTTGGTCTTCTATCATCTCACATTAGAGACCCATGATGATGACCTTAACAACAGGGCCAAATTAAGCAGCTCAGACTCCCCAGTCTGAATCACGGCAGGCAAGGCATGTGGGAAGCACCTTCTCGCCAATACAACCAGAGCTAAAGAAATGCGGCAATGTGTTGAAGCCAAGTTCACACTAATGCATACAGTTTTTTTTTAATGATTAGTGTTCTCTTGGTTGCTTCAGAGGCTTGACCTGAACATGCCAGGAAAGGATAATTGTTAGGTAGAGGTTTGTGGCTCTGTTGTTACCACATTCTTCTAGAAGCTTCTACACTTGAGTCATAAAGATAAGGTATTAATTAAGCCATGGCAGAGAAAACATTCTCAACCAGTTGGAGACTGAGCAACAGAAACTGAGGATTGAATTGATTTTTTTCTTCTTTTTTCCTCACCAACACAACTGAGCTCTGTGCCCAAACCATTCATTCTGATTTACAAGGATTTCTCTACAGATGGTAGAGCCATCAATTAAACGTTTGTGACTATGGCCTTATCAGTTCACTACCCTTCCAGCTGCCAGTTGGCTACAAACAAATCTCACGTCTCATCCTGTTTCTAACTCAATGAATTGGGGTTGCTTTTAACCTCCATTGCTGCTCCCACTCAGTCTTATTGTACTTATTTGATGCAAATGTAGTTAACTACAGTTCTCTACATATTCATGAGATATTCAAGTTGGATAAGCTTTGTGAAATTGTAGGAAGAGAGTAGATGAAGAAAAACAGAATCAGCTCCGATTACTATAACAGGATCTAAACAAGACAACAAAAATAAGATGGCAGTGATTAAAGCCCTCATGTTCTCAAAAAACAGGAGAGACAGTTGGATAAATGTCATAACTTATGCAGATCAATATCCTACCTATAGGAAAAGAAATAGAAATCCTTCAGATGAGATCATTACAAATTCACCTCTCCCAAGTCTTCTGAAATTATGATATACTCCTTGTTCAGGAGGCCATCATTGGGTTCTCTGGAATCAGAAGACAAGACGTTTTTGTATCTCTGCCTCATCAAAGTCTATTCTTTCTTGTCTCTCCACAAGCATAGAGCAGCACTTTTTAAGGAATCTACCACCTCTTTTTTTTTCTTTTCTTTCTTTCTTTCTTTTTTTTTTTTTTTTTTTTTTTTTGCTTTTGTTAGTTTTTAATTCTACTGACTACAGATGTCGCAAAGACATTTATCATCATTGTCATTCACCCGTATTATTCTGAGCTCATAAATGTCCTTAAGATCAGATGTGAATGAATTGACTCTGAGTCATTAAAAGCAACAAATCTTAGATTTGAAGCTAAATTGAATAGATGGTTCAGATATGACAGCGCATTCTCATATCCACCTATGGAGTCTGTTATCTTACTGATCGTTTGCCTGTGTGGTGTGCATGTCACAGCTCATGAACAGATATGCTTTATATATTTTTTATGTTTCTTTGTGTTTTTAACCTATTGTTCCTTTTTTGCACCAGAATCGATGCCATCCAAGATACCTCATTATATTTGGTCATCACATCTGCTTAAGCTCTTCTTGGCAATGACAGTTTCTCAGGCTTGCCCTCTTCAAAGAACACCGATTGTGCATTTGCAGAGCACCTCTCTATTACACTTCATCTGCTTTACTCAACATTAGACTTAGGCTATGTGTTTTGGGGAGGAAGACCAGAGAAGTGAAGTGTCACCACATAGATTCAAGAGTGCCTAAAATTAATATTACTACTATTGTTGATGTAGACCTTGGCAATCTGTCAGATGTGGTGCTTGCTCAATTTTTTCTCTGTAAAATCAGTCTTTTGTTTACCTTGTAGAGATCCTTTTTATTTGCTTTATTTAAGTGTAAATTGCATGCAATAAAATGAGTGTTTCATCTTAAGTGTACATTTTGACAAGGGTCAGTGAACAAATAGTTCTTCACTAGGGCTGATTTTCACCAACCATTCAGAGGACATTTGGCATTTTGGGGTACAAAGAAAAGGAGTACTAGATAGATTATATGTACAAGGGTCATCAGTCTAGTAAGTCAATATAGTATGGAAATATATACTATGTAAATAAATAGAGTAGGTAAAACTAGTATGCAATACATAAGACAAAAAGAGTTATCTAACCCATAATACCAACTGTGTCAAGTTTGTACAACTTTGACATGCCAGCAGCATCTCAAACATCTCTTACATTTCTCTGTAATCCATTTTATCAGTGTTTCCCCCCTATGTACCACTATTCTGTAGTTTTGTTTTGTCTTGATTTTTAACTAGAGGGTAGTTTTTCCAGTTCTTAGATGTTGTAAAAATGGAAAAATACTTTAGTCCTTATTTTATTTCTGGCTCCTTTAATTCAGAAAAAAAGAAGGTAATGCTGAGATTAATTCATATTAACCTACTTAACAGTAATGTGTTTTTGTTGTTGTTGTTGTTGTTGTGTGTGTGTGTGTGTGTGTGTGTGTGTGTGTGTGTGTGTGTGTGTGTGCGTGTGTTTGCTTGTTGTTGCTGCTACTCTATTCTTTTTTTCTGGGCAGTTGGGTTTGTTCCAGTTTGAGAAATTTATAAATAAAATGAAAACCATGTAGAAATGTTTAGATAGTCATGTGTTTTTAGTTTTCTTGCATGCCTATTTAAAAATGGAGTTGCTGGGTCATATGATAAGTATAAATTTAACTCAATGTGTTTATAATTTTAAAATGAGAAAGTGAAAATAATGATAGTTTATCTTATTTTGACATCATGTTGATTCTTTTACTACTTCTACTTCTTTGCTGGGAAATAAGTTTTGAATAAAAGAGAAAGTGTTGTCAGAGACATGTCCTTCCATGCTTTCCATCCCAGGCAGCACTCCCTGGGATAGTTAGGTGGTCAGACTTCATCAATTCCTCTCTGACTTACACTTGCCCAAGAAAAAGTTGATGTCTCTGAAGATCAGAAACAAAACCAGCTGGATCTTTGGTTCTTTGGGTAATGTGTGTTTGATTTTTATTTTTATTTTTTTGAGAAGATGTTTCTAGAAAATGGCCTGCGGTATTGGAATTTGTGAAACAGATCTAACTCCTGCTTGGAACTGCTATAAATTTTTAAAACAAACCAAACCCTAGCATCACAATATGGCTATGTAAGGTACCTCCAAGCCAAATCCATTAGATGTGGAATGAAATATTTATTATGATCTGAATGAGGCAACAACAAAGAAAGGACTTTATGTTTTCCTTAAAGTTGTACTACCTAAACTTGGAATGTTGATATGCTTATAATGAGCTTGGTAGTATAATCTTGGATTATATAAAGACTTAAAATGGCCATCAAAAGGAAAAAACCCACAACGTTCCTAAAAGTAAAAAGTAAAATCTTTTTAAGATAATGAGAAGCAGCCTATTCTGCTGAGAGAAAACTTAAAAAGTATTTATTATTCACATTGTGAAAATATTCTTTACCATATAAAGTAGTGATATTCCTAATGCTTACAAACTCATTCCCAAGAATGAAAGCCTGCAAGAAGCATTGATAATATTTCTAATTTTAAGATGACATTAGACAATTTTAATAATGATAGCAAAAGGAGTGAAAGGAACAAAGATCCAGAAGATGAAAAAAATAAACTCTAGTCTTGTTTCTGTCACAAACCAGTTGATAAAAAATATACTATGTCCAGGCAAGGAGGCACTCACCTTTACTCCCAGCCCTCAGGAGGCAGAGGCAGGCCTATCTCTGTGACTTTGAAGCCAGTCTCGTCAATGGAGTTCTGGGCCAGTCAAGGCTACATAGTGACACCCTATCTCCAAAACAAACTAACAAACTAAAGCATCAACAAAAAATATGTATGTGCGCGCGCGCACACACACACACACACACACACACACACACACACACACACACACACTGAATCCTATGAGTCCATTTCAACTCAATTTGAGTCAAATTATCTGCTTTTTGAAAAAAATAATGCACTACACTCACAGAAGCAACCATTTTGTCAGAATTATTTTAATTTACCTTAAAGTGATCCTGGCAAGGAAAAGCATTAGATGAGACAGATATATTAAATTATATTCTTTTGTAGATTTCATGCCTCAACTTACAATAATTTTAATAATAATATATCCTTACTATTATTATCATTTAAACTAAAGTCTGGTGAAGATTTAGCAAACTCCTAGCATCTTATTTCCAGATAGATTTATCTTCCACTGTTGTAAGGTTAAATACTCACATGACACTTTCATGTTTACTAAGTGTTTACGCATCAGATGCAAGCTAATTCTCACAGGAGACTTTTTAAAGTCAGTCTAGATTATTTAAAAGGCTAGAAAATGCTTTGGGGAAAATTGTGTGCAAATGGAGTTAGCTTTGTAAGAAATAATTGCCACCTCAATCTGAAACCAGCAAGAGAAGCGAAGAAAGGACACACTATTGTGGGAGCTAACGTCCGGCAGCCCACCTTCATTCTTGTCCTAAGAGCTAAATCAGGACAGCTCAGGAGTCATTCTGTTCCATACACTCACGATTCTTCCTTTTGCCTCTTGTTATATCACATCTCTGTCCTTATAGCTGGGTCTTCAGTGTTTGGAATAGCTCTTCTCACACAACATGTCTTATTCAGGTGAACCATCTTTGTAGCTGAAGAAAAACACCTATGGGAAGCATATTGATGATGTGAGCCTAGTAGTTTGGATCTCAGCATCTTCTTAGTTTGAAGAGCTTTATACAAGCAATAATTCACCCTGGGAACAGACGGAAGTAAACAAGGCTATATGAAAACCATATTTCCTGTAAAAATGGAAGCTTAACTTGTTTGACTTAGGTGGTTAAAGTATTCACTTTGTAGAGCATGGTGGCTCATTTTTTTTCTGCATTTTAACTTTCATGATTTCAAAATGAAAGACACTGTCCTTTCACATCTGGTAGATTCTAGATGTAATATCTCCAAACACATGGGAATGAGCTAAATAACCATGGTGTCTAGAATAAAGAGATAATTATGTTAACAAAACGACCAAAAGAAATAAATTGCCTTTCTATTTGACATAAAGGTTTTAGCATTATGTCATTGACTCAAATCAAAGGGCTTCTTTGTGATATGACAATGATGTTTTTGATGCTATGGCCCATCTCACCATGATGTCACAACTCATTCATAAAATGCATGCTATTATAAGCTCATTTGGAAAAGGAAACTTCCAGAATAAATAAAAATTTAACCAGGCCTGGTGGCACATGACTGTAATCCTAGGGTTTAGGAGGTTAAGAAAAGATGATCAGAACTTTGAGACCAGTCTCCTATAAACAGTGAGTCCCGGTCTCAGAAAGAAATACAAATTTATAAATTTTAAACAAAAATCATTTTCTCTATAACAAGAAAAATGCATTCCCTAGAAAAAATACTTTGGACTAACACATATGAAAGTTCTTTTTTGTTGAAATAATCATCAGGCCTGTTTCTCCACGAGAAAAGAATTGTTAGTGAAAACTATTTATGTTTTTCAAGAAAAAGCTACAATTCCTAGCAAGCCATTAGGTCATAGAATTTAAGCTGTGTCTATAGAGATGGAAGCATCTATCTACAGAAAAAAAAAAGTAGTTTGCTGAGGTATTGAGGACTATGCATGGCCTAAAAAATCAGAATGATCTTCTGCCTTCTTTTGAAAGGTGTCTACATATAAAAGATATGCATGTGACCTCCACAGCAGGCTAGTCCTAGGCAGCTGTGTCTTGGGCTCCTCAAAGTGCCTTGCTATCTTTAGTGCTACTCTCTGTGTTAACCATGATACCTTATCTTTTGTCTTCATTTTCCCAAGTTTCAACATCTGCTTTTGTCTTTTGCTAAACACTGAGCATAATTTACAGGCTTTGAAAATATTCACAAAACTCTGGGCTTGAAATTTTTAGAACAGCCTTCATCTCCTAGTATTCTACAATGAAAAGAGCTCTATTTTTTCCCCAATCTTCCTCCAAATGGAAACATGCAAGACAAATCCTGATAAGAGTCAGAAACTGTAGAATAAATCATTTGTGTTGGCTGGGGACTGACTCTTGTACCCTGTGATTCTTAAAAGAGCAAACATAACCGCCTCCTGCTAAGTCATTATCCTCGCAGCAGAATGGAAAAGAATTCAACTACAGGGCTCCTCCCCCAAAGGAATTTTGGATTACGAGATGCCAAGTTAGAACAGAGTTTCTTGGTAACTCAAGACTTGGCATAAGCAGAAGATCCTCACTCCCAACACATGTGTCATTGCTGCAGTGCCACGGGCCAGAAAGTATTCCCAATATCCTTGGCTGAAAGCAGAGGAAGAACGTAAAATAGGAAAAAAGTATGAACAAGGATAAAGCTCACACTCAGGCTCTCCAGGGCCGTTAAGTCTTGTTCTGGCAATTCACACAGCGACCACCCTGGGTGTTTATGATCACAGGGAAGAAGAATGAGAAAAAAACATCAACAGCTCATCAAATCACTCTGTTCTTGCGCAATCATCAAAGGCAGAGCCCTGACCCCTGCATTTATTTTTTCTTCCGCCTTCCTACAAGTCTGTGAGTTACACACCATCTGTCCTGGCTGGCCCTTCCTTTCTTCTGCTAGCCGGTGTTGCTCAAAACCTAAGCTCTGCACCACTCATCTCCCACACTAAATTGAGCCATGTGGTACCAGACCAGCCTGTGATCTTCCTGGCAGACAGTAAGAGAAATGGTGAGCTCATCAACATCAGAAAGAAGTCAGCAAGCTACTGATGCTAGTATCCATGCCTCCGGTCTCCTTATTAACAGAACTCATTTTTAGTCAAGCAGGTTCAACTGGAAAGAAACAGCTGCCTTGTCCATCCTCTCTAGCTACTAAGTATGGTCTGCTAATGTCAAAGGGAAACTCTTTCCAGAAGTCTTCAAGTTGTTAAGTTGTGAATGATTTGTAACTGAATACTATACACAGAATTATTTGTGGAAAGACAGTGATTACTGTTTATAATGAAATCAACTCTGTTGTGAGCAACTGTTTAACACTTCAGTTTCTTTCTTCTTGCTGACATGACGGAAACATTTTAAGAAATGATTTATTTATTTGTAGTTTATGTTTGTTGGTGTTTTGCCTGTGTGTATGTCTGTGTGAGGGCATTAGACCCCCTAGAACTGGAGTTACAGAGAGGTGTGAGCCACCATGTAGGTGCTGGGAATTGAATCCAGGTCCTCTGGACGAGCAGCCAGGGCTCTTAAGCACTGAGCCATCTCTCCAGCCCCTACATTCTGGAAATGTAAGCATCAACTTGATATCTAAAATTCTGGCATTCAGCTTGTGCCATGAAGTGTTCATAAGGTGGCATGGCAAGGCCCTGTCAGCAAACTACCTGAGCCTGGGGCACTGCTATGGCACCATAGTATTTCTGGACATCATAACCTTCATATTTCCTTTATCCAAGAAAGAGTAATGATTCTATTTTGTTTAAGCCTTTTTTTTTTTTGGTTATTGATTGCAGTTTTCTGTTAGATTAATGCCAGAGGAAAGAACGTTACAGAAGACAGAACAGTGCAGGTGAGGATTTCAAAGCCCAGGCATAGCTGCCAAGTTCAGCATGCATTTAAAACATGATTGGTACAGCCTGGCCAAGGAGAAGAATATCACATAAGGACAGAGGAACAGCAGAAGCCTTTTCACACAAGGGCATGGTGGCCTTCAAAACACCTTGTAACAATATAGATGGATGGATGGATAGATAGATAGATAGATAGATAGATAGATAGAACGCTTTTTGTTTTAGAACCATACACTGTAGTATGGCTTTTGTGTTTCTAAGTCTCTAGACTTAGAACAGTTAACCTGCCATTATCATTCATGATCTTAACTAACCTTGGGAAAGTACGACCCGAGTAGTTGGTGGAATTTCTCACAATTTGAATCTGTATTTCCTCACAATGGAATCTAGGTTGTGCATTGGTACAGGAATATCACAGAAGTGGTGTATCCTCAACACATCATACATATCAGAGGGCAGATCTTTCACCATGGCAACATGCTCTTCATAATGTTGTTACTGGGCTTGTGAGAGGCTGAACCCTGACCTCGGCAGAACTAATAAGCTAGGTTGGGCCTCCCTATTCTCAATATGCCAATGAAAAGGACAAGGAAGTGAAAAGCAGAGAGAGGGCGGGGGTGGGGGGAGGGGGATTTTACCAGCTACCATGGGTGGCTGTATCAGAAGGAGGGTCAAGTAAGAGTTTGAGTGATGCGCTCCCTGCCCCATCTCAGTCTACATTCAGCATCCTGATTTGAGGTGCAGTTCTAGTCAAGGTGGTCTGCCCACCACTGACTGATCGTTGGCTGCCCTCTACCCCAAGACTCTCCTGCAAGGTAGAATGGCAAATTGTGAAAATTGTGGCAAATCTTTTCTTGGGAGACAAGTTCATCCTCCGGTGGGCACCAGCATTCGGCATTTTCCTTTTCCCAACATGAGATGCCTAAGAAAAATTCCAGTTTCTGGGGAATCTATTGTCTCAAGACTCTGATGGAGAAGGAAGGAGTACAAGTTGCTCTCTTTGGAGTATCTTCTCTCCTGCCCGGATAGTTAAAATGTTGGGCTATCTTAGCTTGCCTTTATTTCTTACCTCTATACATTTTTTTTTCTGAGACAGGGTCTCTCTACGTAATTCCAGATGTCCTGCAATGCCCTGTGTAGACCAGGATGGCCTTAAAATCTGCCTGCCTCTGTCTCTCAAGCGTTGGGATTAAAGGTGTGTGTCACTATGCCTGGCTCCTCCTGTTCCTCCATGCATTCTTGGCCCAAGGCTTTCAAACATGGTCCCAGAGATCTCATCCCAGCCCATGGTCACCCATCTAATTCAATTCTCTAAAATCTAACAGGGATCATCTTGTCGAAGAGACCATTCTTTAACTCCTAAGCCTGACTGAGGTCCCCTCGTGTGACCTGGCAGAGAACCATGAACTCAGCCACCACAGCACTTGTTAGTATTAGAGCTGTTGCTTTGTGTCTCCATTTCTCTGAACATTTGGATGTAAGAACTTGTCAATATTCACCTTTATCACCATCGCAAAGCCCAATGCTGGGTGGACTATAGGTGCCAATAAATCCTTCCTGAGTGAAGCAGTGAGCTTTCTACCTGCTCTTTGGGCCCTGCCTGACTCATTGACTCAGTTCTCCCACAGTGTTTGCAGAAGCTTTGTCTACATCTGGTCTTTGGTGGCTTCTGGATGTTCCTAGGTCCAGATATGTCCCAAATGTTAACACATTTGAAGAGAGGGAGGGATGGAGAGAGGGGAGGGAGGGAGGGAGGGAGGGAGGGAGGGAGGGAAGGAGGGAGGGGATCAGAAAGAAAGTGGGAAGCCAGGAGGTGACTAGTCTTTTGTAGTGGCTTCAGAGCTTGTGTTGAGCAGGTGAGAGACTGTTTCGGAGTGTGACTCTTAGTTACTTCTCCAGCTCCTGCTCCACTTCCTGTTTATTCTGCCTCCAAAACCACAATAGGGAGAGGTGGGGGGATGGGAAACTGTGCCGGCAGTTCTTTGTAGGAGCCTTCCTGCTCCCTGCAGGCCTTGTATAAATTGGAGTTTCAGCCCTTTGGAAATCCTTGCTTTGCAAAAGAAAAAACCGAGGAGCTGAGACCCTTGATTAACTCTCCCAGGAAGCAAAAAAGATCGGAGGAGCCTGTCTGACTGGGAAAGCATGGATTCTCCACTACTACTGACTGCAACCTTTCCCTCTAATTCCTTGGGCCACACCGCTTCCTTTATTCTGACCTTTGTATTCGTATTAACCTCATTAAATTCACTTCTCTTGGTGAAAAGCTTTTTCTTAGCTGCATCGCAGCACTAACTAAACTGCCATCCATCGGTGAGATGAAAGAGCTTTATGGAGGTACCACTAGTGAGGGTACCACTAATCAGAAGCGGCCTAGGAAATGGGATCACTCACCCACTGCCAGTGACAGGCTTAAAACTGTATAAACACTATGGAAAATGCTTTGGCAACTTTTGAGAAACACGTTATCTACTCTATGAACGAGCAATTTCATTTCCGTGTATGTGTTATTTTTTTTTTTTAAGGGTTGAACCAGAATGTCGTTTTGTTCGTATAGAACTAAAATCAACAATGAACTAATAAGTGACTTCAGTGTTTATCAGAAGGAGGCTAGATAGGCAAAGCGCGAGCATTCATACAAAGGAATGCTGGTGAGCAATGAAAGGACTAGTGAGGCTGACAAGACTACTCAGTAGGTACAAATGCTTGCCAAGCCTGAAGAACTTAGTTCCATTGCTAAGACCCACGGGGTAAAGTAGAAAACTGACTCCTAAAAGCTGTCTCTGACCTACACACACACACACACACACACACACACACACACACACACAAACACACACACACATACACACACACATTTGTGTGCACGCCCGTAAATGAAAATGTTTACATAATAGTGATATAGTGACTACCTGCTAACATATTCAAACATGTGCTTGAATCTCAGAAGTACATTGTGTGAAAGTGGTCAGACACAAAAGAGTGCATTCTCTAGACTTCCTTTCCAACAAAGGTCAAGAATGTACAAAACTAAATTTATAGAGCTAGAGATTAGAATTTGGATGCCTGCTGGAGAGGTCTCAGAGAAAGGAGATCAAGAGGTGAAATGTGACCGCTTTCCACGGTGATGATTCTGTTCTGTACCTTGCTGGAGATGCTGAGTACGACTTTATGTGCTTATTAAACCTTCAGCTGAATGCTTAGTATCTATGCATTTTCTTACATAAAATTATATGGCAAGAAGAATAATGAAACTGAGGGTACAATACCTCCTCCATAATATCACAAAATATTTTGGAAAGAGAAAATTTGGAAGCAGAGCCTAAGAAAAGAAAGGCTGAACTTAAGGCTTAATCACAAATTCAAAGTAAATTAATATTGTTACATTTAATACAATCCTGGTAAGTAATGCAATGGTGGTGTGGTATGTAAGGTATGTTCCATGCAAGTCCATTACCATATGCTAGAAGGCAAATATTTTTGTTTTCTAGTGCATCCACACCAATTCAATCATTTAAAACAATACAGAGGGCCTGGAGAAATAGCTCAGCACTGGCTGCTCTTCCAGAGGACCCAGGTTCAATTCCCAGCAACCACATGGCAGCTCAGAGCTGCCTATAACCCCAGTTCCAGGGGATATGACACCCTCATACAGACATACATGCAGGCAAAACATGAATGCACATAACATAAAAATTAATTTTAAAAAACCACAGAACTCTTAAAGTTCTAGAGATAATAGGTCCAAAATTGGTCTTGGTAGCCTAAGGTCAAGGTGTTGGCAGGGATGGTTCGTTCTGAAAGCTCTTGAGACATTCTGTTCCTGTGATTTCCTCAGTTTTAGACGAAATCCTTGCATTTTTGGCTTGGTGAAATTGTTACAGTCTTGATAGGGTTCATTTTCCATGCCAGTTAAAGCTATCACACCTAGACCCCCTCAGTACCTTCCTCCATCTTTACAGCCCCTTCATTCCTTCCATGAAAAACCTTTGTGATGACATTGAGTCCACCCATATAATCTGAATGTCAGGTGATCAGCGACCTTAATTCATCTGCATCCTTATTGGCCTTCCTCCCCACCCCCCGTACAAAAATATGTATTCTATGGAGTCTAGTGAATTAGCCAGGGGATCTGTGAAGCAGAGATACTATTTGGCCTACTCAACCAACAGTTCATAGAACTGTAAACTATAACATATAGCATCTTTCTAGTCTCTACATTTAGTTTGAGGTGGATATTTCAAAGATTTCAGGTCTGTTCTAAGCTGTTTCTCAGGTAAAAGGGATAAAACCAACTCTGCCCCAAGAATTCTATTCGAATTTTCATTTAGCGTCTCATACTTGACAATGAACCTCTGTTCCAGTTATCTATTACTGCATAACAAACCACTTAGTGGCAAGAAAAAAAAACAAAAATATTTTGCACACAATTCTGAAATTTGGGCAAGGCTCAATGAGGACAGCTTGTCTGCACTCTACTTGGCATTAGCTGGGCAGGCTTAAAGGCTGGGATGATGGTTGAAATCATCTTTGATGGCTTCCTCACATGTCTGGCAGTTAACCTTGATAACAGCAATGTCAGTAGTACTAAGGGCTGGAACACCTATGGGTCAGCTCTTCCTGTGGCTTGAGCTCCCTTTGAACATGGCAGTTGGATTGCAAGCATCTGGAGAAACAACTGTAAATGTCATGCTAGAAGATCCTCTATGTGCTGGTCGTGAGAGGAAAATTATCATGTCCTTAGTTAAGGTTGTTCCAATGCCCCACCTACATTCAAGGGGAGGAGACAGAGATCCTACCTCTTGAGAGAAGGTGGAAAGATTGTAGCAGAGGACTTATGATCAGAAAGAACTTCATAGGCATTTTCAGTGCCACACCTGCAATACTTCGGATGTGAATACAGGAGAATCCCCGGAGCTCTCTGTCCAGTTGCTCTTGCCAAATTATTTAGCTCCAGGTTCAGTGAGAGATGCTGTCTCAAAAATATAAGGTGCAGAGTGATAAAGGAAGATATTGAAAATTGAGTTCTGGCCTCCATGTGTACACACCCATATGCATGTGTCTCTGTACCCTCATGTCCACATTCATAAAGTATACTATACAAAAACAAATAAGACACATTAGGTACTCTAGTCTTGATGGCTGCCATAGTCCACACGGGATCAACCTGAGAGCAGATGTTTCTTGTGCTCTCAAGTTCTTCACTAGGAAAAGGGCTGCTAGGTCTGAGAATTCCTCTCAGACACCCAGCACTACAGTTAACCGTTTAAATGTCTTACACTTACTCTTCAGACATTTAAGCTATGAAGGAATTCTCAACTACTTATCACAACACACACACACACACACACACACACACACACACACACACACTCCTAAAGCATCTACGAATTTTATTTTGCAATTCCAATTAGATACCATGAAATACTACACCTTTTTTGAATGACTATTCTATACTAACTCTACTCCTTACATTTAATCATACCTGGACTCCTGAAGCATACATATGTTCTTTCATAATGTATGTTTCATTTTTTTAAAACACGAGACTTAAGCTATTAATTCATGTGAACAATTGGAAAACATTTAAGTATCTTGGTTAGAACCAATAATGTAGTACTTTCATTTTTCTTCTTTTCTTAACTACCAAACAAGAAATCTCCTCAAGTAAATGTCTGCTAAGGAAGAAAAAAAGAGGGGGCCATTATCCAAGGACATAGCAAGTTCTGTGAGGTATTTCAACATGGTGGAAGAGCAGTCAGGATTTAATTGGCCCTATTGAGCTCACCCACAAGCTGCCGCATTCTTTACCTCAGCACTGTGGTATTTAAAGGGGCGGGAGGAGGGGCTACCAAGTTAGTTTTTGCTTTTGAAAATATCAAGTGAATCATGTCCAGTTCATACTGTCGGCTGAATGCGCCTTGAAAGATGTGCCCATATCAGCACTAATAAAATCGATATTGAGAATTAAAGTAGACTGCAGAAAATGCCCCACCCTCAACGTTGTTTCTTTCGCTTGCCAGAATAAAAAAGTGAACTGGGCCTTGTTAGCAAGCCTACACTTCTAGCTAGTTCAGAGACTGAGGCAGAACAATCACAAATTCATGGTCTTCTGGAGACCGTGTGTAAACTAGTGTAAGGCCAGCCTGGACTTAGTGAGACCCTGTTTCAAAATAAAATATACAAAAAAGCCTTCAGTTCCTCCTTCAGTACCAAACAAACAAACAAAACTAGCATATTTTGCTAGTGTTTTCTCATTTTGTCTTATCTAAAATGTTAGAAAACACTTTTCCTTGACAATTCAAGTTCAGAAAGTTGCCATCTATTATGATGTTTATAACTGGGCAGTGCTACTGCCCACCTTTAATTTCAACACTGAGACCAGCCTGATCTACAGAGTGACAGGACAGCCAGGGCTGTTATACAGGGAAACCTTTTCTTGAAAAAAACAAAGCAAAACAAACAAATGAAGATGTTTATGAGTGGTTATGAAGATTCTCTAATGTTAATTTTTAGGAGTTTCAAGTTAGACACAGTGGTAGATATGCTGAAATTGCTAGGCAAAGGATACCATGAAAACAAAGTAGGAATAAAATGTAAAAAAAAAAAAAAAAAACATACATGCATGGTACAAAAGAATGCTCTTTTAACAATAGAGAATAACAAGACAGGAAAGACTGAGGAGATGGTTGTGGCTTTAGTTAATCTCATTTAGACTTTTATGCTTTAGCTGCATTGAAACCTTTGACACTAAAATGAAAACATCTAGTTAAATATAAAAGGACAGAGGAACTGGAGAAGTGAAATCTTCCGTTTCATAGAAGACATGTCTCTCTGAGTCATAAGGAAATCACTTTGCTGTACTCACCAGCACTGGAGCACCAAATGGCAGGCAGAGAGGTAGAGTCCTTCTGTGTACAGAGGAGAGTTTCCTTTGCCTTGTCTGTTACTGTCTAAAGTAAGCATCTTTCTTCAATGGAGCAAGGAGATTCCTAAATAAGGGAGCAATTAGGGAGAAAGTTGTGGCCTCTTCATTTGCTGAAACTGAAGAAGCCTTGAAGCTCAAGCTGCTTCCATCTTATTTCCTTTCTGGTGGTTTCACAGCTTTTCCTGAGGGCAAGGGAGGCAGAAAGAGAGAACAAATGGCATCCCTAATTGCTCTCTACCTCTTTATCTTCCCAGTTAAGATATGTCTTGCAATGAGAAGGGCCTATAGAAAGCCCTGTATGTGCACCCAAGCTCTTTCCACACAGCCCTGTCAAGCCTCAGACCTGGGTGCAAACACATACAGCCCAAGTACATAGGGAAAAAAACCCCAAGGTTGGTGTTTACAAAGATCCTTCAATGGGATTAGCGTCATATGCACAGGGAATCCTGGTAGTCTAAGCATCTGTATTATGGCCCGGAAGTAACATCATAAACTTTGAGCATTCTGTTGGCTCTCCAAAGAATTCTTGCTCCACAGAGAGTGGCAAGAGATAGTACCACGCCCCTCTAACATGGTGGGTCTAGGGCAAGGGTATGAGGAAAGGGGAGGGATTGACTTCCAGTTGTTCACAGTCTGAGCAAAGATGACACCAACAAACATGCCAAAGGGCTCAGGGAAAAGCCTATGAGGCCTCAAGCCTGCACACAGAATTTTAGACAATGGCGCAAAGCTAGGAGCAGGAGAGGTGGCACTCCTCATGGAAGAGCACACCGATTGGTTGTCCAGTGCTAGTCAGCCCTGAAATCATAATGCAAGCACCATTATATGGACTCAACAGGTTATATTTGGGAATATATATGTGTATATACAAATGCATGTACGCATGCAAAAACAATTCATTTAAAAAGAGGCCACGAATTTTAAGGAGAGCAGGGAAGGGTATATGGAAAGTAGAAATGTCATAATTAAATTACAATCTCAAAAATAAACAAAAACAAAAAAATATCATGAACCACAGAAACAAAGGAGTGGTTGTTGGCCATAGACTATCCTGATGTCTACTCTCTCAGTACATCCTACACAACTCCACATGACATAAAGGCCCAGGCCAAATATTTGGGGCCAATAAAGAACAACCTTTCCATTCCCTTGAGGTATTTTTTAAACTGACATGATCTTTTAAAAATTAATTTTCAGATTAAATGATCAAAATCTAAACTTCCCAACATAAAGAAAACCCTAGAAGGCCAACCATTATTCTCTGCTTTTATTAGTTGACAACAACAAAAAAAAAACTTCACCTCCAAAAAGTTTAAGAATGTGCTCCTTCTTCCATTATTTTATTTAAAATTCTTTTAAAATAAATCATGTTCCAGATGTGGTGGCACATTCCCGTAATCCCAGTGCTCAGGGAAGCAGAGGCAGGTGGATCTCTGTGAGTTCAAGGCTAGCCTGGTCTACAAAGTGAAACCAGCACAACCAGGACTACACAGAAAAACCCTGTCTCAAACAAACTAATAGATAAACAAATAAAGCAAGGACGTAATGGTGGATAAAAATTTATTAGATACGCCATAGAAAGATAAATTTCTTTATAAAGGTTTATGGTATAAAAATTAAGCCCTAAGTCAACTAGAGCTCTGTATGAACATTTGAGAAATGCTGGGGACATTACATAAGTCAGGAAGACCTAGAGAAGAGAAAGAGGGAGGAAAACATAATTTAAGAATGCTTTTTGTTCAAAACTAAAGTAAAGCAAGATGACAAGGAGGAGGAGGAGGCACATGCAAATGATCCAAAGTTTCAGTTTTTAAAAACTACAGATGTTTCCAGATTGGTCAGAGAATGAAGATTCCAATTGCGCCACGTTCTCTGACACAAGCAATAGGAGTGCACTAGGCAGACTGCTAAGGAATTAGATAAATGTACAATGTAAAACTGGCTACATGAACAAAGCTAGAAACTGGAGGGCCAAAACTAGTTTCTCAAAAGTTGAGGGGTGAAGTCTTGGGTGGACTATGATTACCAATTGTCAACATCTGTAGGGTGGTCAATCCTGTCCCTGCTGTTTCCTTCTGTCCAGCTCATCTCTTTCTGTCTTCTCTTCTGTCATAAACCGCCTTGGAGATGGACACTAAGAGGCAGACAGTTTTGCGGAGAGCTTGGGGGCAAATACTACTTCTTGTATTCAGCTTTCCAACGATAGTCTGCGAAATTGAAATCGCATATTACTTTTGCCTCAGGAAAGAAGTAAACCTACAGCTTGGGCACTTTAACAGGTGAGTCTTGTTTTGGGTCTGTCCTGGTTTTATTTCAAAACTAATGTTGAATAAAATAGTATCAATGGAATAGTGTTTACTGGGCCCAGAAAAGTTCTAAAAATGCCGTGCTCTTTAACAGCAAATCATATTCATATTAGTTGAGACTCACGAACATATGCATGCATACACACACACTTATATGAAAATATTTTGAAATAAAAATTAAAGTTAGTCCTTTTGCAAGTTGCATATGCTTTACTGCATTCTATTATTGCAGCATTTTTAAAATACACATTTCAATTAGCAGCTGATAAAGTTCTTGCCATCACTTGCTCAGAATGTGACTTGGCTTTAATCAAGTTCTCCTCATGACTATAGGGAAATGGATGAATCATTTCTGTATGTTACTTAAAATAATAGTTTTCCTTCTAGTAGTAGACATCTGCCCGAAGCCTCCAATTTTCATAAAGAATAAGGAGCAGAAAAGGAAGTGGAGGCACGAAAAATGTTTAGAGTAAAAGAGAAACCTAAAAGGGATTTTCTCTAGTGCTTAAAGAATCGTCCAAATATCAAACCAGTCTGCTTATTGTCTCATGATATCCCCACTGCAGGCCCTGAAAGCATTTTAAGTCTTATGCCGGACTTCCAGTGTGGTGGCAGACTAGGAGCGTTAACTATCTACAGTACACAGGAACAGAAAATTTAGACACACAAATTTTCTAGCTCCGAAGGCTTTGTTTCTTTTCACCCTCATTGCTTCCAGAGTTGTCTTGAAATGTTTGGTTCACATGTATTTCAAAGGGAAGAGAAAACAAGTACAGGTAGACCTGACATTTGGTGCTGGCTAGTTTATCTTCATGTATTAACGATTAACTTTCTCTGGCAACAGGCAGGCATACCAGTCTGGAGACTTTCCCCTCCTTTTTTTTCCACTGCTGCAAAAAGCTGATAATGGACTTGAGCTGCCCTGGCTGGCAGTGTACACATTATAAGCGCATGCGTGCGTGCACACACAGACACCCAGTTGGCATTTTTTTAACTGTAAAGTTGTATGTATTTTAAATTCAAGTCCTATGAATTTAGAAAATGCCCCTATGACTTCCTGTGAAAACTGAGGTTGGTCTGGCATTTATCCCCCAACATGGTGAAATAAACAAAATGCAGACTGCTGTGTTTCACCTGCCCCATCATTTCTCAGGAACATCATGACACTATCTTAAAAAAGCATTCCTAAGGGACTTAGGACAGCCTCCATCACATCTGCTGTCCACAAGTACAGAATGGGTCACCCTAAAGGGGGACAACGCTCAAGAGCTTAGTACTCTTGGGAAGTACTGAGGAAGGTCACAGGTTGTGTAATGATCTATTAAAATATCACTCATGATTAACATACATGATTTTAAAATAAAGGCCTGCAAGGTGAGTGCATTGCTATTCGATGAGTTTTGTTGTTGTTGTTGTTGTTGTTGCTGTTGCTAATTTTTCACCTCTCTATAATCAAGTGAAATTTCTGCTTTCAGTTTTTAGACTTCAAAATGCTTCAACTAAGCATTGCGATAAGCTAGTCAAATTGGTTGAAAGATACATTATATGTACTTTCACAAATACTTTGAATATTTATGAACATCTTGTTAGGGTATTTGATTCTATCTTGGAACTGAATTAGAACAGTAGCTTGTCAAAACTAAATAGTTGTAGAGAGGATTATCCACCAACTGGAACTATGAGAAAATAATATTTAACATCAGTGAAATAAAAAAAAATTATTTTTAATGATTTGGCCACTCATTGGTGGGTTAAAGAGCAACACACACGCTTATCCAGTTTAGTTAACACATCTGCTTTTTATTTTTTAGAATATAGTCTACATCTGGATTAAAAAAAGTTTTAAATAAACAAGACATAAAACAACAGTGGAACCCTTCATCATTCTGCATATGACACGACAGAATGTCAGTTGGTTCCACTTTAGATAAATCCACTTTCTCATAATAATGTCATTTTTGCTGACCGAGTGGCAAGCTTCATCCTAGCTGGCGTACCCGCCAGTTTACACACACGGGGTGGGGGAGGGGCGGTGTGAAAAGGATGGGGTGCCACAGGACTACTGTACAGTGTAACAGAAAATCATTAATAAAGTAGTACCGGTTACCAACAGTGCTGTTTGTGCGCTTATCACAATGGAATCGACGAAGTTTCAAAGCAGAGACATTTGAAATACTTAAGACAGGGTCACTGTTACAAAAAGAAATAGTGCAAACAGGAAAACTGACGCAATCCTAGCAACGCCAGGGCCTCCTCTTGCAGCTCAAAGCAGGGCAGGCAGGAGGCTGTGCCCCGCCTCCCAGAGCACCCAGCTTGAAGCTGCCCTCCCAAGTGTGGCAACCCCGTGCTGTGCCCTGGCATGGCCCTTTCTCAGGCCCTTCTCTTCCGGAAGAGGAAAAAGAGAAAACACAGAAAAGAAACCCCAAGAAAGGCACAGGCTGAATGAAGGACATTGGCCCAGTCTCCTTCCCACCAACAGAGAGTAGGCCCCCTCCAGAGGTCTTTGAACCCCCTTCTCTGGCGACTACTTTCCTTTGCTCTCGCGATGAGGCCCTCTTCTCGACACAATCCCCCCTCCCCCACGTACACAGCCCAGTTTTACAGTGTGCCCTTAGCGACCCACAACCAGGAAGAAAATAGCTTGGAGGAAAAGAGAGGGGTGGGAGAGCCGGCCCAAGAGGGTGCTGGGCAGTGGGGATAGCCCTGCCTCAGTGGCCCCAATTACTGAAGCCGATCTCCTGCTTGTATCTGTTGGTGAGGATGTTGGCTTTGCGGGTAAGTTTGGAGAGCACGGTGTGCAGCCCACGCAGGTGGTAGTGGAACTGCTGCTCCAGATCTTCCTCGCCGGCATCTGCGCTCTCCAAGTGACTCAGGCCCACAAGGATATCCTTGGACTTCCAGGTGCTCTCCTCGCTCCCGGCAGGCGGGGACGATGGCTGGTGCAGGACTCCCCACTCGATATCGTTGCGGATGGACTTGAGCAGCACGTAGTGGCTGTACATGTCCCGGGAGGGCGCGAAAAAGCTCCCATTAGCACTGCCCGGGCTGGGGGCAGGGGTCGTGCGCTCCTCCAGGCAGCTGCCACTGCCGCCTACCTCCACACCGACCTCGTTGTCTAGCTCCGGCTCGGACAGGGGCACGTCGCGCAGCAGACTGGGCACCATCACTGTCTGGTCCATGTTGTTCACCGCGCCAATGAAGCGATTCATGGCGTTAAAGAGCGAGTGCCTCTGGTTATAAGTGTCGCAGATTTGCATCATGGTGGCCGAGTGGGCTCCGAAACACGGTGAACGCTGATGCACCGAGATAGACCGCTGGCGATGCCCGCCTTCAAGCACTCTCAGACGCTGATGCCGGGAGCCTGCTTGTAGCTGGTGTGGCGGGATTCCCAGATCCTTCTCCGCCCTCTCTAACTGGTTTCTGTCGCAGCCCAGCCCTTCCTGATGCGCGGCTGCTCCCAGCTTTGACTCGCAATGACGGTGGGTGGTGGGGTCTATCCTTGACCTGCTTGGGAGACAGAGACACAAGAACTAATTACCCACCCAGTTAGGGTGCCCGGTACTCCTGTCCATGCGATGCTCCCACCCTGACCACTGCTGTCCAAAGACGGCGCCAGGGTGGCTCCCTGGGACCAGGCAGTATCACCTCCTCCAATGCTAACAGAGGACCTTTGAGAAAAAAGGGAAAAAGGAATTCCCCCAGCCTGGATTCTCCCGTTTCTCCCTTCTAAAACCTAAGCGAAAGCAACCATATTAGTCGGGGTAGCCAAAGGGCCGGGACACCCACCTCTTGCACTGCGAGATTCCCCTGGTTCTCAGTGTTTGCGTTGCAGACTGTGATTGCCCAAGGGCGCTGCTGCGGTCACTGATCGGACTGCGAGTGTTGAAGGCGGTGGCTGCTTCAGTCCCCTGCCCATCCCAGGTGCTCAATTTATAGTCCAGGAAAGGTGTCCCTGGCGCCCAGGACCACCCCTGATGTCTCCTCCTCCTCCCTCCTCCAGCAGCACAGATAAAAGGTCCCAGCCCTGACCGCGAGTAACACTCGCCCAGCCCTTTCCACCGCGGGGGCGGGGCACGCCGGGCGGCTCCGCCTCTCGCCTGATACCCGGGCTAAGGCTGGGCGACCCAGCAGGACAAGGCAGGGTAGGGGTGGGAGGATGGAGCAGCCGCGCCCCAGCACCAAGCCCTGAGCAAGCTGGCGGGGGAAGGGAGGGCGAGGCACTGAGCCCAAGGAGCCGCCGTCCAAACCAGAGGGCGGACTGGCGCGCGCGCGGGCTGGGCGGGTTTGGCGCGCACTCGCTGGGTGGGATGACCGGAATGCTTGTGGGTCCGCGTTGCAAAAGAACCCCTCAATCCCGAACCTAGAGAAGCTGCAGCCCGGAAATTTAGCTTCGGATGTATTATTAGAAGTCGGGTAATAGGGACTCACAGCTGGCCTGACTCCATACTGAGACTTATGTAAGAGTAGCAGGACATGCCGGATGCACGTGGACACCGAGTGCTCCCTCCACCATCCTGGTCGTGGTCAGCGGCTGGGGGATCCCAGTGCTGATGCTTTTGCTTCCCTCTTGGTAGAGTCTTCCCCACTGTTTCTTATGACTGCTGCCAGGTATGAATAGCACCCTTGTCATCTGATCTACAGATGTTCCCCCCCCCACACACACACCCAAGAGATCAGGGTGCGAACTTGAACCTTGTGGCCTTTTGGTTATCAAAAAGACTAGGAAAAGGTGCCAGAGGTTAGGCCAGGTGTTGGGTGTATCTCATCATTTAAGAGGAAAAAAAATGGGAGTATGTCCAATAAATTTCTGGTGTGTGTGTCAAGTGCTCCTTTCAAAAGCTAGTTCTTAAGCAAGGGTTACTTAAGAAGGCCTGAGCTGTGTGGCACATCCGTGGATGTAACTTTCAAATGTTTTACACTTTAAACTTCACTTGAGGGTTTCCAGCCTTCAGCCTATGCTCGTTTTCTATCTCACTTCCTTTGCCACATTCCGCATCCTCCCTTAACGTTCCTACAGATAATTATGACTCAGGCTTCTAAGTTTAGGTTTCTTTCCACCCAAGTCTCTGAGGGAGGTTTTAGAACACCATTGCCCTGCGGTACAAAAGTGACCCCCAACCCCTCAAACAAAGAGGGGTGTGTTTCTCTTTCTTGAAGGACCTACTGTCTCTCAAAACCCATGTTTCTTCCTAATTTTGAAGAACGGCTGACTTTGTGTAACAAGGCTTGATAAACAGACACGGAAAAATCATTGGTGACCCTAGAACCCGGTCTGGGGACTCTCCGTGTGGTGCACTAGTTCTAGATCATGCTTTCTTTGGTGTGTGTGTGTGTGTGTGTGTGTGTGTGTGTGTGTGTGTGTGTGTGTGTGTGTTTCTGGAGACAAGGTCCCTTCCAGCCAGATTGATTTTGGAACTAGTGCTAGAGCTGAATTTTTCATCCTTCTGCGTCAGTATCCCATGTTCTTTTAAAAGTGAAATAATGCTATCTGCCCACCAGAGAGGTAAGCAGCTCTGTGGAAAGACCGACCGACTGGAGGGGGAAAGATGCATTATGTAAACCCGAAATAGTAAAATCAACTTTTCCACCCTCCCTTTTGTCAACAAAATGGAGCGTCTGTCTCCCATGTGAGGAATTTTTCCCATGTTTTCTTAGCAATAAAAAGAAACTACTTGGATCATGGCAACGGCTTTTGTCAGGGTTCAATGAGATAATGAAGGTAAAACTCTCATTGTGTGCATTATAAAGTACAAAGATTACTTGTACTTGCTATAGGGTTTCTTCATAATCTAGAGGTATTTTATATGAAGAGTCTTAACCCTTAAGAAAATAGGGAACTGGGCTAAGATGAACCAGAGAGGGCCCCCACCCCCACCACATAGGCACAGGAGAGTATAAAACAGTCCAGGCTTAACCCTTTATGCCAAATGAGATCCAAGGAGAAGAGCTTTGGAAAGACAAATTGCCTGGTTTCCATCAGTTGACTTTCTTTTCCCTCATAACTTACAATGTATTTTGGCCCCATCTCAGACCCAGACCCTCTGGATAGTTCAAGTATACACCTTGATGAAAAGGAGTTATTAAATGCTGGAATCCTGCCTCCTTTTCTCTGCTACTTAGTACCAACAACGTGATTAACATCTCATAGAAAACGCAAATCCAAACTGCCTAGCAGTTTCTCTTTAAAAAAAGAAAAAAAGAAAAGAAAAGAAGAAGAAAAGAAGAAGCCCAGCCTGGGCGAAAGCCCCTAGCCCCTTCCCTTTGCCTTCCATCCTTCCTCTGGATCAACTTCCTTCCATCTGGCTCCTCCAGTGTCTTGACTCTCAGTTGCTGTTCTTACATATTTCTTAAACTCTGCCAGATGATGGCTCATGCACCTGCTGGCAAAACTTCCCAAACCGGGCCTCCCAGCTCCCCCTGCCCACACAATAACTCACACCCACCGGGTAACTCCAGAACGAAAAGGTCCTCAGGCCGGAGCTTCGGGCCCTTGGAATCACCCCACCGCCACCCCTCCTGCCCCAGCCAATCAGGAAGCTTCCGAGAGATTTATGCAAATGAACCTTTGGCCCTAGCCACTCAGAAGCCACAGACCCCTCCCCCCAAGTGTCCTCTTTCACCCGGGCTCCGAAGAGCTGATGGCAGGCGTCCCTGGCAACTGGCCTGCAGCCAGTTTTCCCCTAATGCAAGGTTGTAAAAAAATAAAAAACGATTCCCGGGGGTCACATGGGTACTAAACGGGTTGGGCCAGGCCCAGTAAAAAGTAGGCAGCTTCACTAGTTGCTCCAGGCACCTTCCCTATCTCGATCTGTAACTGACTAAAAGCTCCCAGCTGTCCAGGACTCATTTTGCCTAAAGAGAACCATACTAATCATCAGTTGGGTAAATGGCTTTTGAGTGCCGGCTTAAGGCAAGGTCCCCTGGTCTCTATTTTTCTAACCAGTGTGCTAGATTCCTGTTAGAAGCGTGGCCTGAGACTCTGCACCTGCTTTACTTTTTCCAAAGCTCTAACTCAGGAGCTCTTAAATGCTGAATGTTAGAATTTCTTCCTGACTTTAATCAGTAACCAGGAAATGATGCTTGGCTGGCTCATCATCCCCCTGGAACCCTCCCCCGCCCCAGACAATTCACAAATTACCCTTCCTGTTGCGCCTCCTTGATGGCTTAGGGAAGCCGGCATTTAAAACGTGAACAGAAATTGCTAAGCAAAGTAGTGACCAAAAGTAAACAGGGTGGAAGGAGGAGGACTGGAGAAATAAAAGGTCTGGCTCAGGGCCGAACAGAAAGTGGTATTTTCAGGCTAGAAACCAACCCAAGACAAGACAATGGAGAGCCTTGATCACATTGATATGGAACTCAGAAGCCATAGCTTCATGAAAACTGTCCTGGAAATACAATTGCACTCTCCTTTGAAAGGCCATGTAGTCCAACCATCTGTCTCTACTGAAATGGGTCACAATATCTCCACCAAGTGGTCACCCTGGCCTATGTCGTTGTGCTCCTCATCCTCTAGCGTCAGGCCAATGGTTTGGGAACTCTTCAGAAAGCCACGAGACACGTGGTGGCTGTTTGGTTCTAGCAGTTGTCTTCCTCGAGACAGTTACCTTTGGTTCTTGTAGCAATTGATGTCTTTGGGTGAGTTGCTCACTCATTCTGGTCACTTTCTTTGGAAGTTGTTTGGGTTTGTCTGTAAGTTTTGTATCTGGGCCTCATTCCAAGTACCACCTTACCTGGAACAAAAGGAACCTATTTTATTGTGAAGAACAACTTTTCTAGACGGAATTCTCCATTGCTAGAGCCAATGCTCTTTTACTACCTAACAAATACAGACTTCTTACAATGCTGTCCAGCATTTAATGGCCTGGTCTTAATGTTTGCACTGGTATGTTGTTACATATACAACAAAATTTGTGTATTCTATCCCTGAGCAGTAAAGACCTTTGTGGACCAAAACATAAAACTTTCTGTTACTATTACCTAAGTAGAGCTTGGATCATTGCTCCAGCCTGTTTTAGTAGTTTAGATGTGGATTTTATGCTCTAACACACTTGAATATTACCCACATGTCTGATAACTGTTCAGTGTAGTCATCCAAGCTACTGGTAATGGGTGCCTATGAGCACTGCACAAAGGGCAAAGTGCCATTATACATCTGGAGATATCATATTAATTGTACCACCATCCAGTAGACAGAATAGTATGAGAGACCTTGCTAAGTGTTTTACTGAGCTCTCAAGTTAATGGCCAGTTTCCTTCTTATAGAGTTAGAAAGTATCTTTGTACCATTACAAATGAACCACTGTCACAGGATATTAACTAGAAATAGGGTCTGGAGAGATGGCTCAGTGCTTAAGATCATTTGCTACTCTTCCATAGGATCCATGTTCTGAACCTAGCACCCACATCAGGTAACTTACAACTACCTGTAACTCCAGTTCAAGAGTGTTCTAATACACTCTTCTGGCCTCTGTGGACACACACACACACACACACACACACACACACACACACACACACACACACACAAATAAACCAGAAATAGTGTCATGATAGAAATTCTGAGTTCAGGGAAAGCTGACAATTTTTAACAGTAACTTTTGTTTCAGTCTCAGTAATTCTACTTATTTGAGGATTCTACATAGAAAAAGATGCATTCAATTTGAGTATAACCAGCAAAAAGAGCAAAACCCATTATAAGTTTTTTAATGCCATATAGGAACTTTTATATACACACAAACACATGTATGTAGCAACAATTCATGTAAAAAAAGCCAATGAATTTTAAAGAGAGCAAAGATATGGGAGGGCTTTCATAGAGGAAGGGAAGAGGGAAATGATGAAATTATAAATCTCAAAAAATTAAAACAATAAAAATTAAAACAATAAAATAAAATAAATTATTGGGTTTCTTCAAATGCCAAGATCTACTTTTAAAAAAAAATGAGAATGTTCCTTTTTCATTTTGATGGGTGACATTTTCGTTAACAAATTCTGAAATCAAATTCAAAGCTTGAAAATCTGGAACATAAACTTAACATAGGAAGTAAAGATACAATTATCCATGTGATATGTTCAAGCTCTGACATATATTTATTTGCATTTTGTTGAGAGTGTATAAATATAAATATATATATATATATATTACCCAGTGGACACATTCAAATGTTCCAACAGTAAGGATCTTATAAATAATTTATTTTTCTGACTCAAATAATGAAAGAAACTAAACCCAGATGCTGTAGTCTAGAGAATTCACCTTCATTTTATTAGACTGTCCAGATAGAATGTGTAGGCTAATCTCATAATCATGAGTAAGAGGTCAAAGTAGGATGCAAAATTAATAGGCTAAAATTGACAGCCAGTAAGTCTGGACAAAAGCATGACCCACAGAACAAATAACTATAGAAGAATTTGGTAAGAGTAGCAAAATAATAAATCCTCAGGAAGATTTATAAAATGAAAGTGCCATGTTAAAGAAGCAGACATTGAATCAAAACATTACTACAAAGCTAATAAACTAAGTGGAAGCAACAAAGAGCAAAACAGGCATGCCAAACCATTAGTTATGATAGAGTACAGGCAACTCTAAGAGACACAGGAGTTCATGGAAATGCATGAACAAATAAACAAAAAGAGTTAAGAAAAATACTATGGAAGACAAAGATCATAATTTAAGAATAATGGATGTTTCTGGACAAGAGGCTCAGGGAATGTGGTAGAATATACAAATGGGCGGGGGAGGGGAGATGGTTCAGCAGTGAAGAGTATGTACTATTCTTGCAGAGTCCCAGCACTTCCATCAAGGGGCTCACAATTAACTGTAACACTAGCTTCAGGGGTTCCAATGCCCTTTTCTGGGCTCTGCAAGTACCTGAATTCACAATCACACACACACACACACACACACACACACAGAGAGAGAGAGAGAGAGAGAGAGAGAGAGAGAGAGAGAGAGAGAGAGAGAGAGAGAGAGAGAGAGAGAGAGAGAGAGAGAGAGAGAGAATGAAAATCTTACAAGAAAAAAAATAAGGAAAGGAACAGAAAGATAGCCTTGAAAAAAGTTGCTCATTTACATGTTTAATAGACATGCTGAGTATTCGTTAAATTTATTCAGAAAAGAGGAAATACAAGCTCATTGCCTTTTTCAAATTCAAGGAAAAATTAATATTCAGACAAGAAAAGAAGTCAACAGAACTGTGGTAGGGTAGGGAGACTCATTCTGTGGATAAGACACACAAATGGAGCAATAAGAAAGACTGTAATTCAAGACTATCGAAGTACAAATCGACAGTTCAGCATTCTCAGACATGAACCGAGGACTCTTCTTGAAAACCTTAGTGATAAATTTCTGCCAGCGCACCAACAGCAACAGCTGAATCAAAATAGGAACAGAGAAGCTCTCAAGAAAAGGATCATGGTAATTGAAACCAATTAGTATGAGAATAACCAGTGTGGGCACTAAGGTTGCAGATCAAAAAGTAAATATTTTGCTGGGTGCTGGTGGCGCATGCCTTTAATCCCAGCACTCACTCGAGAGTCAGAGGCAGGCAGATCTCTGTGAGTTCGAGGCCAACCTGGTCTACAAAGCAAGTCCAAGACAGCGAGGGTTACACAGAGAAACTCCATCTTTAAAAAAAAAGAGTAAATATTTTAAACCCTAAGTAAACCAAGTAATAAGAGCAACAGAATTCAAAGATAGAGGGATAGCAGCAGAGTTCATCAAATTTTACTGTTGTCAGTGATGTCTAAAATCAAATTGAGCCAGTTTAAAAAGGAAGATATTAAGAGCTCACTATTTTCCAGATGTTTTTCTTGGCTTAGAAGGACCTTTAGGGATTGATGTTTTCTATAGCAAAGAGTCTCTTTTCTTGAGTTCATGATTTCTTTCAGTACTATTTCACTTACTACCAAAAAAAAAATCAACTCAGTTAATTTTTGACATTAAAAAAAAAAAGTAGTATGTATGAACCAGGTTTTGGTGATACATCCCTTTAACCTCAGAACTCAAGAGGCAGAGGCAGGTGGATCTCTGTGAATTCAAGGTCATCTTTGTCCACAAGGTCAGCTTAGGCCACTCAGTTACATGGCGAGACCGTGTCTCAAAACAACACAAACAACAACAAAAATGTAATGTTCCATTTCTTCAGCAGGATGTAGATGCTTGTCAAATGGGTGTGTTTCAGTCTGTGAAAATATGTCAGGCTGACACATTTGATGGAATGGTTCTTTTGGATATATGTTATGCTTGATTAATTTTTTTCTGTGCATGATTCTCGATGGGAGTTGGGGAAAGCAGGGCAAAGGGAAGAGTCAACTGAACTCACTGCTGTAATTTGGAATTCCATGCTCTCAGTATTTGGAGGGTAAAACTGACCTGAACTAAAATGAAAGTAGAAAAATAGTAAGCTCTCTGACCTGTGGAACCATAGTATGGACCATCCTTCTTTCTTTGAAGGTGGATGGGTTTCAAGACAGGGTTTCACTGTGCAGCTCTAGCTGTCCTGGACTCTCTTTGTAACCTGGCTGGCCACAAACTCACAGAGATGCACCTGCTTCTGCCCATTGAGTGCTGGGATTCAAGCCATGGGGGCACTGTGGCTGACTAAGCCATGCTTTTTATGTTCTGCTCCTGTCAACTACAATATGGAAAGTCTGGCAAGGCATGTAGTTCAGTGGTAGCGCCCTTAACTGGTATGTGTGAAACTCTAGGTTCCATCCTATCATAGAGAGGAAAATTATGATTCTTATTGGCTTTTACACCTTAGTGTTAGAGAGATGACATTCTTGGAGGTGATACTAATAAATCTAGTTAAATGAATGTTTTTCTACAACCCCCTAAATGTTATTTCTAAGTATTCATTTGTATATCACATTTATGTATGGCTGTTCACCTTTGTCATTCTGATTGCTTGCTTATGATTGGAAATACCTAAAAATATCTGATA
This sequence comes from Acomys russatus, assembly GCF_903995435.1. NCBI lineage: Eukaryota > Metazoa > Chordata > Mammalia > Rodentia > Muridae > Acomys > Acomys russatus. The sequence continues at coordinate 16,631,081 of NC_067169.1, forward strand.
TTGGTTATCCTTTCTGTGAAGTCTCTCCTTTTAACACACACACACACACACACACACACACACACACACACACACACACACACACATACAGAGTACATTCCTGGAGTTGTGACTTTCCCTATGTCTTCATCTATCCCCTAAATCCGATCAGAGGCCTATGCTATCTATGTAAGCTTTTAGCTAGGTTGCAATGTGCACAGTATCTTAGCCCACTTAGTTTACAAAGATTGCATTTTGTGTTAGCATTACTCTTGGGCAGACCAAAATCTAACTGAAACACATGATCAGTTTCTTTGTCCCCTAAATGATTCCACAATTAGTAGAAATTTGAAAATAAATTTATGAGTATGCCATTAATGGGTACTTTGATTTTACTCTAATTATAATTTTGTTCTTGGAAAAAATATTAAGCAAGAAAACACACTTTCCAATTTTTAAAACTCTGAGTGCCTTGTGTAATTTCATTTGGTGCAAAGTGAGTGATTATCTTGGCCAGGATTATAAAAACATTCATGTGTAGCATAATTTGTTCAGCAGTATTTGTTGTAAATATTTATCTGGTACTACACATTGTCCATAGAAATGATCCCTTGGTTTCCTCTGGACAGATTCAAATATCTTTTCAATTCTGAGTTACACGAGTTGCAAATATAAGTGGGATTGCTGGAGTGATTTATGTAGTCATTGGATCTTGGTTTTCAGAAAGAGCAACCTTGATTTGCTTAGCAAAAATCTGTTAAGTAAGATGGGGAAAAACAGAATACTGTGGCCAGATAGTAAAGCACATCACTCCCATTTAGTCTCTTCCTTTACCAGAAGGAGACGATCTGAATCACAGCATTTAGGATGCAGAATCCAGAATATTTCAAATTGAAGATTTTTGGGACTCTGTAATATGTTTTAAATTGAGAAATCCTAAACCAAGGTTTAGTGTTTGTTCATTCTATTCTCAGGTTTTTTTTTTTTTTTCATTTAATTTCAGGCAACACATTCTGTTTCATTATATCCAAGTTGAAGCAAATTTGCTGCCATTCTAACAGCCAGGTCAGCTGCTTTTATAATGTTGTTCTTGACCTACTGCTGGGACCATAACTTTCATACATTCAACCAATTGCTTCAAGTGTTTCACATTTCTTTGTACCATTTATGCAATGCCTTCCTGGCTAGAAATGAGAGTATTTGAGTTATTACTACCTAATGCCATGTTTAGTCAAAATTCTCTCATTTTTGCTTGTCTGTTTAAGTATAAGGCAATTATTTGACTACCTTCTAAAACCCAGCTCCAAGATCTTCTAGACAGTAAATAGTCAATCCCCCCTTCTCTCTCCTATTCTCCATTTCTCCCTTTCTAGGCCTTCTCCCCTTTCTTCTCTTTTTTATACACAGTAAAAGATCAATTCTTCATTCTCTTTTTAAAAATATGTATATATATGTGTGTGTGTATATATATGCATATATACATATATATGAATGCTCTATTTGCATGCATTTCTGCATGACAGAAGAGGGCATCAGATTATTATAGATAATAATGTCTGAGCCACCATGTGGGTGCTGGGAGTTGAACTCAGGGCCTCTGGAAGTGCAGCTGGTTCTCTTAACCACTAAGCAATCTCTCCAGGCCCAGTTCTGCATTCGTATAAAGACCATTGTCGCATTTATTTTGCTTATACATTTATTGGTTTCATACTCATTTTGATAATGTTTTATTATGACATACCCACAAAAAGCACCATAGAAACATCTGAGTAATTTTGTGTATCAAATTTAAATAGAAATCCATTTCTCTAATGAACTTTCTATTTATTCAAGAGGGTGGAGTAGTACACCCAATGCAATGAAAAGAGCAAAAAGGCTGAAGTCATAATTGTTTGTCTTCCATCCCATCAAGCCCTCTGTGAATTACTGTCATTTTGTTGTTGTTGTTTGGCTTGTGTGCTCAGAAGCCCTATGTACCCTTTGTAAGCCTCAATTCCTTCACCCTACCTTACACGGTTAATGAAAGGGTTAAAGGTGGGTGTGGTGGTTTGAATACTATCATCCCTCCCATAGGCTCAAGTATTTGAATGTTTTGTCATCAGAGAGTGGGACTAGGAGGATTAGGATTAGGAGGTGTGGCCTTGTTGGAGGAAGTGTGTCACTGGAGATGGGCCTTGAGATTTCAGAAGGCCAAGCTAGCTCCAGTGGCTCTGTCTCTTTCTGCTGCCTTTGGATCCATTTGTAGAACTTAGCTATTTCTCTAGCAGCGTGTCTGCCTGAGTTGTGCTGTCCCTGCCACCCGTCACCCCTACCATAATAATGATGATGGACTAAACTTCTGAGACTGTAAACAAGTTCCCAATTAAATGCTTTCCTTTATATAAATGTGTCCATGGTCTTGGCATTCCTTTACTGCAGTACAACACTGACTAAGACAGTGAGACAAATTTCTGATAGAATACTAGGATCATGTTAGGTTGTCATGAGAGTTTTGGCTTTTTTACCAACCCACTTATGTTATGTTTTTGTTTTAATCCCAAGTATGGGATATGGGGCTGCTTTTAGTTTGTCCACCGATAATTGCCTTGTGTGGCTTACAGAGGAGCATGGTCTTTGCCAGGTGCAGATAGTTTAATTCTGAGGACTCTGGGAAGAATAATACCAGAGCCCAGAGAGAGAAAGGAGGGTGCTTTGACAAGATGGTCAGAAAACACTCCGAGAAAGGACCTTCAAGGGACTCTTCAAGGAGATGGTTGGAGGAGGAAGAAAGCTGTTGGCTTGCTCTCCTAATGTCTGAGATTGGTATTGCCCCCAAAGAACTTGACAACCCTAAACATCTGTAAGTAGTCAAAGAGAAACTCTGCCCTCTTCCCCTTCTAGCCTTCTTTTTCTCCTACCAAGGGCTGAGGGTTGTAAGAGAGGTCGAGACATTAAGAAACACAAACAAAATAGAGTTAAAAGGTAACATCCACAGTAGGTAGTAAATATAAAGGTGTTGCTGGCTGTGATTGTGTGTTATGCTAATATGCAGTACAATATGCTGCATATGAGGACTGTAATTGAAAAGAAATATTTACATTCATTTGTCTTTTATAATGTAAGACATTACTTGGGAACTTGATTTTTTTTTTCTAACTTGAAATTTTGGGGGATTCTCAATTATATTGCTTAACTTTTCTTGTTATGTTGATAATTACCTTCCTCCAGATAGGCTCTGCCTCCCAAAATTAGCACTACCAGCTGGGGGCTAAGTGTTCAAATTAGGTCCCATTCAAAATATATTCTTTCTTTCCCTCTTTTATTACTTCCTTTCTTTCTCATTTCCTGTCTTTCTTTCCCCCTTTAACTCTCTCAGTGTGCTTCCCATGTTAATCCATATCATCATCATCATTATTATTTATTACTATTTTATTTTTATTATTTAAAATTTTAATTTAAATATATTTTGATCATATTTTTCTCCCCCAGACCCTCTCTCCATCTCAACCCACCCAACTTTAAGTTCTTTCTCAAAAAAACAAGTTAAAAACCCAATATAAGAACAAAACTTCCCCAAACCAAGAGAAGAAAGTAGCCCCCCCCAAAAAAACCCACCAAACTGTAATCAAATAAAAGCATACAAAAAACTGTGGGATCTAGTATATGTTGATCAACTATTCCTAAATATGAGGCCTGCCCTGGAGTGATTATGCACCCAGTGTCACTCCATTGAAGAAAACTGTCGGTATTCTTACTTCATAAATCCCTAATTATACGTAATGTGAGTATTTTTAGCAAATCTCTCAATCTTTGTAGACCAAGGAAAACTGGTATTTAAAGAACAAGTGATTTAGAACTCAGAAAAGGAAGTAGTGGAAGTAAATGATGCAGATGGGGTAAGAGGGTGGGCAAGTAAGGAACAGGGAGTGGCCAGTGCAAAGGCCCTACCTAAAGCAAAAGCAAGCTTGGAGGAGCAAAGAGACCAGCAAGGCTGGAACAAAGATTAGCATTTAGGAGATGAAATCAGATAGGCTACTGGGTCAGATCCCATTGGAATTTGTAAGTTGTCTTAAAGATTGTCATTTCACTAGGGAAAGATATCATTGGCATGCATGGAGGAAAGGCACACCAATAACTGATTTAAATTTTAGATGAAGTCCTGTGCTATTCTCTGGGCTGAGAACTTTTGAAGAGTTAGGTGAGCAGTCTTGGAGCAATTGCGAAAAGAGGCAACAAAGTGGATTAAAGTAGCAAGTGGTGATCAGGAGCTTTGTTCTGTGTATATTTTGAAAGTGCAGCCAATATAATTGAGGGCATTTTATTTAGGGACAAGCATGAATGATGTCAAGATTTCAAAAGCCAACAGAGGTAGCATTGAGGTGTTTAAGTGAGAAAACTGAGAATTTCCTTTGGACTGTGTTTGAGATTTCTATTTCTCACCAAGAGGGGACACTGTAGAGGTGATCAGATATGGAAATTGGAATCACAGTAAACTAGGAAAAAAAAGTAGTAAAATCATTTGTTTTAAGGTGTTGCCCCCAATTCTAGTTCTTGTAAGATACAATTCACTTCAAGGGTCTTGAGTATAAAACATGTACTGCACCCTCAACAATAAATTTCCTTGCTCACCTCCTCAGCTACCCAAACTCTCTCTTTTCCTTCACAGCCTACCCCCTCCCACTGGTTTCTTCCACTTCCCATGCATTCCTCAGTTCTCTGCATCAGACTTAATGCCGTCATCCCCACCCCACCCCCCGCCAATTGCCCTTCCTCATGTTACTCAGCACTCTCTGTTGTCAATCCTCATTTGACACTGTTTTCCCAGAAGTGGACTCCTTCCTTAGCTCTTGTTTTCCCATTTTCCAATCTTTCATTTGTGATTAATGGAAAAAAAAATATGTATCTTGCTCGACGACATCATGGTGGATTCTGGCACTTACATCATTTCCACTTGTTGATCCTTCCCAGGCATCTCACACTCGACATATCCAAAACTAGACTTTCACTTTAACAAACCTGCTGCCTACTGATGTTACCTTTCTCCAGATGTGGCACTTGTATCAGATTCACTGCTGATACTTGGAAGTCATCCTAATACAACTTTCTTCTTCATGCCTCACATCTATAACTTTGCCTGACTCTATCACCTTCAATGCCTGTGTCTTTGTCTGGTATCCTATTAATGCTTTGTGTACGACTGCTTTAGTCTTTGTCTTTAGATTACAAATCACAGAGATATTTTCTTTCCTTCTTTCTACCTGTTTGTCTTTGTTGTTGTTTGTTGTTTGTTTGTTGGTTTGTTTTTGAGACAGGGTTTCTCTGTGTAGCCCTGGCTGTGCTGAAACTTGCTCTTGAACTGGCTGGTCTTGAACTCAGAGATCTGCCTGCCTCTGCCTCCCAAGTGCTGGCATTAAATGCTTGTGTCACCACCACCTGAGTACAGAGGTCTTTTCCAACCACCTTATTAAAACCAAAACTCCATTAGCATTATTGAGGATCCCATTATCTTTTCTTTTCTTTTTCTTTTCTTTTCTTTTTTTCAAGACAGAGTTTCTCTGTATAACAGCCCTGCTTGTCCTGGACTCACTTTGTAGACCAGGCTGGCCTCGAACTCACAGAGATCCGCCTGCCTCTGTCTACTGAGTGCTGGGATTAAAGGTGTGAGCCACTATGCCTGGCTTCCCATTATCCTCTTACTATCGCTTGTCATAGTAATCACAGTCTTATTATCTTTACTATCTTATACAATTTTTTATTTGTCTTTCCACAAACAGAGTATAGGAAAATAGGCAACTTCTCTTTTCTATTAATTGCTTTCTACCCAACACTTTATATATGGTTTAATATATGCAGGGCTTAATACATATCAACTAGATCAGTGGCTCTCAACTTTCCTAATGTTGTGACCCTTTAATACAGTGCCTCATGTTGTGGTGACCCCCAACCATAAAGATTAATTTTGTTGCTACTTCATAACTGCAGTCTTGCTACTATTACGAATTTTAATGTAAATATTTAATATGCAAGATGTAATATTTGATATGTGACCCCTATGAGAATTCCTGAATTAGATGAATGAAATATTTCTGTATTAAGTATAGCTTGATGCTAATAAATGTGTCCTATGGTTTTAAAAATCAAGAATAATTTCACTCAAATGTCTTGATAGCAACTCTTGAGATGATTTAGGAGTTTCTCTTTTGTGATCTGTTAGTATGGGAAACTATATTAATAGACTTTGCAGTATTCAACCATTCCTAATTTCTACATGAAAAATTATGTTTGATGGGCACTGTCACTTAATACATGGGCGGATTCTCTTTCTCAAACATCAACCTCACAGAGGGGCTTTAAGCCTCACTACGACCTAGTCTCACTGATGAATAGAGATTTGAACATAACACACACTCACATACATATGTACACACACACACATGCACACACACATGCACACACACACACACACACACACACACACACACACACACACACACACACGCACAAATAGAATCGGCCAACTTCAACTTCTCAACTGTAGCCTGCTGGGCTTCCAGTCAAGTGTTAGCAATAGCAAGAGAAACTGGAGGAAAACTGAAGTGTGAGCTCACGGAAGATGGGCTTCTTTCATGTTTTCTTCTGTTCCTGTCATTTTCTGTTGCAGCAGCAGGTCACTCCAGCAGCAGCATGGAGGTTCAGTCTGCATCTTCTTTTAGTAATCTCAGAATCAGACTCATGGTGTCTCCTAAGATGGAGCAGCCACACTAGTGACTTTCTGCAGAAGTCTGGGTCCCAGCTCTGACCATAAGCAGGAACAGTTGGGCAAGGCATGCCAATGACTAAAGCGTGAGCATTTTAAGGCCTCTGCTATGGACTCTTAGATTTGGCTAACAGCAACCTCTTCTTTCTTCATTTCCTGACCCAAGGGTGCAGTATTGGCCACTTCTTATAGGTATTATGCCCATATTATTCCTAATGCCTCTCTCTCTTCATTCTTTCACTATATCAGTACCTGGATTGTTACTTCTTGACATTAAATTTGTGTCTTAGAAGTTTTTGTCTCTTGGAAGGATACTTAGTGATACACTAATCTTGGATATTAGTCCATTTGGGTTTGTAAACGTTCCCTTCTACCAAAGAATATACATTTGATCCATAGAGCTAGGTCATTTTTTAAAACTTTTAATATTTACTTCTAACTCTTTTAAGTGCTCTATAGATCATTCTAATCTCATATGTAGATTTCAGCTTTTATTAACCTTTTTCTTGTTTTTATTTTTTTTGGTTTTTCAAGACAGAGTCTCTCTGTGGATCCTTGGATGTCCTGAGACTCACTCTGTAGACCGGCCTCGAACTCAGAGATCCGTTTGCCTCCCTGAGTTCTGAGATTAAAGGTGTGTGACCTTACACTTGACTTTTTTCTTGTTTACACTTTCCTTTGAGGTCTTTTTTCCTAGAAAATAAATTGCTATTGCATTTATCTATGAATGTCTTAATTGTCCTATTTGCTAGAACTGTATTTATCTAATGAATCAATTCTGTTTTTCTCTTTTCTTTGCTGATTTTTGACATCTTAGGTGAGTTACCTAATCACGTGTTCCCATCTTTCATATTTAGTTGAGAAGGATGTTTAAAAATATCACATTTTCTCTGATTATTGCTTTAGTTGTTTTAATAATTCATTGAATAGAATCTACCCATTACTTTTATATACTCATTGGGCTAACAGCTACTTTGGTGTTTTACAACTCCTGTGTTATACTCTTTTCTTGGCCATAGTGTTGTTTTCCAAACTTTCTTTTATTTTTTAATTTTTATTTAAGTAATTTATTCAGATTACATCTCACTTGTTGTCCCCTCACTTGTATCTTCCCATTCCCCCTCCCTCCCTCTTTCATCCTATCCCTCTCCCCTAGGTCTCTGAGAGAAGGGGACCTTGTCCCTCACTATAAGATCACAGCCTATCAAGTCTCTTTCTGGTAGCCTGCTCTGAGTTTCCTCTGAGTTTCCCAGGTCTCCCCACCAAGGGGAAGTGGTCAAATAGGGGGCACCAGAGTTCGTGTCTGAGTCAGTCAGTGCTTTCCACACAATTGTGGAGAATGTAGTGTCCACTGGCTAGATCTGGATAGGGGTTCTAGGTTGACTGCATGCATTGACGTTGGTTGCTACAGTAGTTTGAACTGACCTACCTGGGTCTAGATCCGCCAGCCTTAATTGTCTTCTTGTAGGTTTCTAGGACCTTCTGGATCCTTCTATTTCCCCATTCTTCCTTACCTCTCTCACATAGAGTCCCGATAGGAAGTCCCAATATCTATCCCAATCTCCAGCTAAGTGAAGAGTTTCAGGGGACATCTCTGTTGGGCTAGTGTCCAATTATAAGTGAGTATATGCCATGTGTATCTTTCTGGGTCTGGGTTAACTCACTCAGGATGATAATTTCTAGTTCCATTCATTTGCCTGCAAATTTCAGGATTTCCTTTTTAATAGCTGCATAGTATTCCATATTGTAAATGTGTCAGTTTCTTTATCCATTCTTCAACTGAGGGTTATCTAGGTTGTTTCCCAGTTCTGGCTATTACAAATAAGGTTGCTATGAACATGGTTGAGCATATGTCCTTGTTGTGTGGTGGAGCATCTCCTGAGTGTATTCCAAGGAGTGGAATAGCTGGGTCTTGAGGTAGTCCTATTCCCAGTTTTCTGAGAAAGTGCCAGATAGATTTCCAAAGTGGCTGTACAAGTTTGCACTCCCACCAGCATTGAAGGAGTGTTCCTCTTTCTCCACATCCACACCAGCATATGCTGACATTGAGTGTTTGATCATAGCCGTCCTGATTGGTGTAAGATGGAATCTCAGAGTCGTTTTGATTTGCATTTCTCTAATGACTAAGGAGGTTGAGCATTTCTTTAACTGTCTCAGCCATTCAATATTCCTCTTTTGGCCAAACTTTCAGTCAACTGCTTTTAGTCAGCCATGGATGGAAAATACTAAATGAAAAAATTCCCACCATAACAATTGTTGCCATTCTGGACGGCTTTCTGAAATCTCATGCCTTCCTCTCCATTCCTCCTGAGCTGCCAGTCATCCCTATGCGTAGTTCATCCATACTGTGACTAACCTTTCTTTTACTCTTTTATTAACTATCCATCTTGGCTATCAGATGAAAGGCTACAGTGTTTCAGTTCCTGTATTTTACTAGAAATGAGCCAGTCTGCAAGTTCATGAGTGGTCATGCTTGCTGGCAACTTGATTATAGTCTGCTGTTCTATTTCATCATTTCTTATTATAGTTAATCTTCTTGCAGTAACTTATAAATTAAACTCGACCATAGCTGTATATGTATATGAGAAAGATAGTATGTAGAGAGTTCAGAACCCTCTGAGATTTTAAGCATCCACCGAGGATCGTAGAACATTTCTCACAGGTGAAAGAAGGTAGCTGTAATAAAAGTGAGCTCAACTTGTTTGTTATCAACAGGTTTTTATCATATACCACATGATTTCTATTTTAGGGTGTTTATTAACATTGTCCTCTGTTCTAATTCTATATTCATTTTATTGAACATAAGACATATTGTGATACCTCTGGAATAGGACATATTCTCAATAGTTAACTAAAATTGGCAAAACTTTCACTTTCCTATTGCAACATAAGTTTATTTAGATCCTACAACCTGATTACAGTTTGACTCAGTAAGTGTGTTGTATTTAAGTTATTCCAAACTTTTATTGTACCTCACTTTTTCTATTAAAAGAGTGGGAGTAAATGTTAGTTCTGCTTGTACATCTACTATTGGATCATCAGTAATATACATCTGATTTTGGACAATATATTGGAATTGAGGACATACTTATTAAGATCTTATTAAGAATGTTTCTCTCATAAGGGCATCAGTCTTGTCTTCTGAGCTCATGACTTAATTAAATACCAAATGTAATATTACCAACCACTTTAGCTATTAGGATTTCAACACAGAAATCTTATGGGGGAGAGAACACAATAACTCAGCTCATATCAATAGAAGTCCATATTTTATCATTGAAAATTCGCTTTACCATCTTAATGTTTTTGTTTGTCTTGTTTGGTTTTAACCCTGGATTAGCAGATTTTAATCTTGGTGACTTTTCTCCCCACTTTGTTTCCATTCTTCTGCAATGTTGTAAACTAAATAGCTTAATTTAAATTTATACATGTCAATTTTTTTTTTTTTGCAATTGGATTTTATCAGATCCCACATTCCTTAAGTCTCTTAGTTCATTTTATCTCTTGGTCAGCTGGATTTTTTCATCAGATAAATTTTTGAAAAAAGAGCTTTGTGGTATCTTCCTAGTTCAAATGTGTGTGTGTGTGTGTATGTGTGTATGTGTGTGTGTAAATGTGTGTTTATATGTGTGTATGTATGTATATATGTATAAGCTCACAGAGATCCACCTGCCTCTGCATCCCAAATGTTGGCATTAATGGTATGTGTCACCACACCTGCTGTTATATTATATTTTAGAACACCTTTTAAAGCACATCCAGACAATATGTAGGCTGGCTAGAACGTTGCTGGGTCACATTTTCCTTCAGAAGATCAAAAGCAATATCTACACTGGCTGAAGGGTGCTGCAGAGAACTCTGAAGGCTCCCTGTGTTGTTCCAGCTTGGTTTTGTGGATGTCTATAAGGGTGAATATAGTCACTGAAGTTGAGTAACTTGAGCCATAGATTATATTTACCAGGCTTTCCCAGCTTCACCCTTGAACTGACATACCTTTGAAAAACCTATAGATTGATGGCTTCCTTTATTCCAAAATCATTTCCTTTATAATTGTATCACTGAGTATTTTTCTACTTTAGACATGTTATTCTTTTATTACAAATTTCTCTTCTTTTTCCTTTTATGGTTTTGTCTCTGTCTAATATTGCACATTTCCCGCATTCCCATATTTCTACTCTATTTTTCCTTTTTCAAGTCAACTGTGTTTTTGTTTGTTTGTTTGTTTGTTTGTTTGTTTGTCTTTTGAGACAAGGTTTCTCTGTGTAGCCTTGGCTGTCCTGGACTAACTTTGTAGACCAGGCTGGCCTTGAACTTACAGCGATCCGCCTGCCTCTGCCTCCCGAGTGCTGGGATTAAAGGCGTGCGCCACCACCACCCACCTAAGTCAACTGTGTTTTAATTTTTTCTAGATTTATTTGTTGGTATGTGTGTGTGTGAGTGGTTTGCTTGCATGTGTGTCTATCCTGGTACCCAAGGAGGCCTGAAGAGATCAGATCCTCCCAGAGCTGGAGTTATGGATGGCTGTGAGCCACCATATGGGTGCTGGAAATCAAACCTGGGTTTTGCTGAGCCATCTCTCAGCTCACAAGAATAATTAACATTTTTTTCCCTGACGCATAGTCTCACTATATATCCCTGGCTGCCCTGGAATTCATTAGACCAGGCTGGATTCGAAGCCAACTTTAATTTGAACAATTCAAAAGACTTTGTTTATTGGAGATTTTTTTTTTTTTAAATCATGGAAAAGGTGCTAACACTTGCTAAAAGCAATCTGTGGGTACATGAATGGTATTAGCATGCTTTTGTTTACTTTCTTTTCTTTTTCTTTTTTTTTTTTCTGTGGCTCCCTGTTTGTATGTTTTTTGAGACAAAGTTTCTTTTTGTAGCCCTGGCTATTCTTGATCTCATTTTGTAGACCAAGCCGGCCTCGAACTCAGAGATCTACCTGTCTCTGCCTGCCGAGTGCTGGGATTAAAGGTCCATGTTATCACCCTCAGGCGCCATTGTGTGTATTAAAGCAGACTTCATTTTTTTTCAAGCAATGTTAGGCTCTCAGAATAACTGGATAGAAATTACAATTTCCACATATCACTGTGTCCACAATCCGCAGTTTCTCTTGATAGAAACATCTCTGACTGCTGCGGCACATTTGTTACAATCACTGAACCTACACTGATGATCATTATCACCCACAATCCATTGTGACCATTGTGAGTGTGGTTTGGATTTCTCTATTTGTTTTGTTATTAGCCATATTGCCTGAGGTCTGCAGACATCCCTTCATTTCTTTCTCAGCATCTTATTGTCCCTATGTTCTTGAGCCCCCTTTCTACTCCCCTTTGCAATCCTTCCATGCAACTTATTTCTCTTGTGGTTTCCTTTTAACTGAGGCTAGCTGCATTTTCCACTGTGCACCCTTGGTGCCTGTCTATCCTAACTTTTCATCTACCTCACCATGAAACTACGCTGGCTGGAATCACCAACTCTTGAGGTCCTGCTGTGGCTCAGTGAGTAAATACACCTGCCGTGGAGCTAAGTGAGCTGCATTCAATCCCCAGGACCCATGTGGTAGAAGAAGAGAATTGACTCTAGGATGTTGACTCTCAAGCTCTATCTTCATGCGTGTACCCACACCTGGACATGCGCATGTTCACACACACAATACAAAAGCAAATAAAAACGGAACACAAATTGAAAGACAATTCAACCCATTTTCTGTCACTTTGCTACTCAGAGACATCATGTCTGGCCAGTGAGATGAAAAAAAGCAATTTCTTTGTGGTTTTCAAGGGAAAAAAAAACCTTGTAAAACAGGACAAACAATGCTGGAAGATATCCGTTGTTGTCGTTCCATCCTACTGTCAATAAATCAGCTGCATATTTCAGGTGCAAGACCCATTTATCATCATAAAGAAAATAGCCACACATATGGAAAAGAAAGCACAAATCTCCCACAAACCTGAGTCTAAATGACATCTATGAGCAGTCCTACCAGCCAAGAGCTGTCTACATTTATCTGTCTTGTTATATTAGAATATTTCATCTCTATTTATTTAGGCTACCATGCTTCATTTTCTGAGACATACAGCTGAACAGCATACTGACTGATGAATGTCTCATGTATATAGTCTGTACGAGTTCTTTAGAGTTGCCATAAGAAAGTACATAACATGGGTAACTTTATTCCCTCAACATTGTGAGGGCCAAAGGTTACAATTGAAGTTTTCAATATTTTTTCTTCTGTTAGGTTCTAAGGGAGAATCTATTCTGGTTTTCTCCTTCCCGGTTCTGGTTCTGGTGGCTTATATGTGCATCACCTTAACACTATTTCTGTTGTCACATGGCTTTGCCCTCTGTTTCTATTTCCTTGATTATTGTGTCTTATAGGGAGCTAGCAATTGGATTCAGGGATCCATGTTAGTTTGAGATAACCTCATATGGAGATTTTTGCCTTAATTATGTCTGTAAATATCCTTATATCAAATAAGCTCATATCAAGTGAGTGGATGCATAGAGGATAGTGTTCAACCCATTACACAGTATATACTTATAGATGGGATTTTATTTATATAAACTTTATTTTTGAGAAGTCTTCTTATTTCTAAATTGATTTATCTAGCTTTTACATTTTGCTTGACTTTGCTTTCATCTCTTTCCAACATACATAATATCCACACAACCCAGGCTAACCTGCTAGGTATCCTTTCACTTTGTTCACACTTAACCCTACAAAGACAGAATTCACAGACACAGATGCTGTACACACACACACACACACACACACACACACACACACACACACACACACGGGGTGGGGAGAGGGAGGGAGGAAGGGAGAGAGGGAGAGAGAGAGAGAGAAATCAACTAATAAGTTTGCATAACAAATTATCCTCAAACTGAGTGACTTAATATGGTAATTGCCTAACTTATAATTCATAAGTCATGCAACTGATATTTGGTCACTCTCAGCTGGTCACTTTCAGGATAGGCTCCAGCCTTTCCTCCAGGGTTAGTCTATGTGAGTTCGGCAGCTCTGCTTCACGATGTTTCTTTTTCCGGTAGGCAGTTGGCTAGACAAAGAACAGCCATTCCATGTAGAGGTAGGAAGTGGGAGCTGGCAAGTTAAATGATGCACTTTTCCTACTTGTGTGACACTTCTGCTAACACCCTACTGTCTAAATACATAAGCAATTGGTGAAAAAGTATATTCTGGCTCTTGATGAAAGCAATTGTGTGGTTCAGTGGCAAAGTCATAGAAACAGAAAGGGGCACAAAGTTGGGACCGTCAGTGTAATGTATCTCATAGACAGGAAAAAGAAATGTCTGTAACTTCACTTGATCAGTGTTTGCTTTATAAAAATGAAACCCTACTATGTAACTTGTGCCTTCCTTCTTTAAAAATACTTTGCACATATATTAAGTCATCTTTCTCATCCCTTCTTAAAATTTTTGACTGGCTGCATCTTATTTCATGTTGGAAATTTTCTATAATTATTTAGCTACCCATCTACCCTCGATGTATATTTAATACTTTATTTGTCTCTGCATGCCTGTGTGTCTGTCTCTGTCTCTCTTTTCTTCCCCCTTCAGTGTTTTAAGTACAAAATAAGTCCCAATCATTAAATTTTGCCAATAAAGGCTCAGGAGCCAGATGCTAGGGTGAAAACCTACAAGGTCAGAGAGGCAGAGAAAGTATGCAGCTGATCTTCCTACTTAGCCTATGTTTTAAAAGGAAAAAGCCAAAAGCCCTTTCTTCTTTTCCATGCTGTCTGAAAGACCCTTCCCTCCTTTCTGTTTAATACCTGCAGCTGGTTGTTTGCTATGGCTCTTAACCTAGGGTTAACTTTATTTAATCCTGTTTACAGAAAGCTCTTGGATTAAAGGTGTGTGTTAGGGCTGAGCCACACCAAATAAGAAACAGGTTTTTGTTTGGTTTGGTTTGTTCCCACTCTGGCCCGCGAGTCAGGGTTTCTCTGTGTAACCTTGGAAGTCCTTACTCAATGTATTGACCAGTCTGGCCTTGAACTCACAGCAATCCACCTGCTTCTGCCTTCTAGAGTGCTGGGATTACATGTGCGTACCACTGTGCCTGGCCTAAGAAATAGATTTTTACAGTTCACAATCTTGGGATTCACAATGGGATCAAATATTCTGCAGCACCCTTCCCATTGCTTTATTTTCACTCCTGTAATCCCAGAACTCAGGAGGCAGAGACAGGTGGATCTCTGTGAGTTTGAGGTCAGCCTGGTCTACAAAGCAAGTTCTCAGGCAGGCAGGGATGTTGCACAGAGAAATCCTGTCTCAAAAAACAAACAAACAAAACACCCCAAAAATGTAAATATTAATTGAATTAAATGATTCTAGAAACATTAGTAGTGTAGTGAATCCGAAGTAATCAAGATGCTGAGTCATGGAGGGAGACCTTTGGCCTTGTCTGGAGCTTCCTCCTGTCTCCTAGCTCATGCAAAAATGGTATATTTCAGCCTCGATAATGTTGAAAAGTAGAGTACATGTGACTGAGGCCTTGGCAAATCTTATCTACTAGAAGAAAGCCTACTTGGGTTAACTAGGACTACAGGTAGAGCTATGTCCAAGCAATGCATGTGTTTCCTAGGGTGATAATAAAATGTTGTAGACTCAGTTGTTGATAAGAAGAGAAAATTTCTCTCAGTTCTGGAAGCCAGAGGTCCAAAGTCAAGCTACTGGAGAAGGAGCCCTAATATTGTCTGATTCTATCATATCAGAAGTGAGCATTTCACAACACTCCTCATCCTCCAGCTCTCACATTCTTTCTGCTTCCTCTTCCTTAATTGATGCTCCTTGTGCCTTGGGGTGGGGCTAGGTGAGGATTGAGAGGTTGACAAAGATCTCATTAATGGATGGCACACACTCACTCATTCTCAGTGCTTTGACTAGTTATAAATCTCTGTATTGACTTCTGTACAGTAAATTTCTCTGACAGAGATAAAGAACAGCTTGTGTCACAACATAACTATTCAGCAAAATAACAGTAATAAATTTAATCCTTAGGCCTATGACCTCCAAAGTTATGGAGTCTTAAAACTTTTTTTTTTTTAGATTTATGTGCATGAATGATTTTGTTGCATGTACATGTACCACACACATGTGCCTGGTGCCTGGTGCACATGGAGGTCAGAAGAGGGCATTGGATTCTTGCAACTGGAATTAGGGGTGGTTATTAGCTACCATGTGGTTACTTTGAACCAAACCTAGGTCCTTGGCAAAAACAGGTGCTGTTAACTGCCATGCTCTGTTTCCAGCCCTCACCCAACCATTACAGCAGTGGCCTTTTTAAAAATATCCAGACCCAGACCACAATTTCCCATCCTTCTCCTCCTCCAAGTCCCCTCTTCCTGTACCTCCCCTCTGTACCTCCCACTCACTCCTCCTTAGTTTCACTTCAGAAAAGGGGTGGTCTCCCATAGCTAGCAATCAAACATGGCATATCAAGTTGCAGTTGGACTAAACACCTCCCCTCATGTTAAGGATGGACAAGGCAACGCAGTAGGAGGAAGAGGTTCCCAAAGGCAGGCAACAGAGTCAGAGACAACCTCTGTTGCCATTGTTAGGAGTCCCACAAAAAGACCAAGCTACACCATTGTAGCATATATGAAGATGGCTTAGGTCAGTCACATGCAGGGTTCCTGCTTTTTGGTTCAGTCTATTTGAGCCTCAGTGAACCCAAATTAGTTTATTCTGTGAGTTCTCTTTGGTGTCCTTGACCCCCTCTGGCAGCCATGAACTTTTGACCAGGCTTATAGTACAAGGCATAAATTCTCTCTAGTGAAGCAGGCCTCAAATCCAAAAAGAAATAGATTGGCTACCCTACAACAGTCCTGTCACTATGGCACTACTGGGAACATCATCCCTTTAAGGACGCTAAAGGATGTTATTTTACAATTCAAGAACAACTGCTAGCTATGACCATTGATTTCTTTTCTCTTTCAGCAGCCTGTATAGCACCTTCCAAAACTATGGAAGCTAGATAGTAGGGAGGAAGTTTCCTAATCAATTTCAGATTGATTTCCTCTATGTCCTGTAGCCAAAGTGTGTGTATCCTTAGCAATAGGGTCTTACAATCCTGTTATGGCAGGTAAAACTGTCTTAGTCAAGGTTCTATTGCTGTGAAGATACACCATGGCAAAGGCAACTCTTATAAAGGAAAACATTTAACTGGGGCTGGCTTACAGTTTCAGAGGTTTAGTCTATTATCCTTGTGGCAGAAAGCATGGCAGCATGCAGGCAGACACAGTGCTGGAGAGGTAGTTGAGAGTTCTACAACTGGATCTACAGGCAGCAGGAAGAGAGAGCAACATTGGGCCTAGCTTGAGCATCTGAAACCTCAAAGCCCACCCCTAGTGACATACTTCCTCCAACAAGGTCTCATCTACTCCAACAAGGCCACGCCTCCTAATGCCATTTTCTAAGCATTCAAATATGGATCTATGGGGACTATTCTTATTCAAACCATCAAATACAGGCTATTACCATTGCTATCACAGTAAGCAATAGCTGATAGCCTGTATTGTTTGGAAGACCACTGGTGCTTCCTTGATTACACATACGGAGTATCCCTTGCCTGGAGCTGTGACTTTTATTTACTAACCCATGTATTCTAGAAGCAACATTGTCTACTCATGTAGGGTACCAGCATTTAAACTCATTTTAAAATTAAGCTGATTTCAAAATCCATTTCTTGATTTGTTGTTCTGAATGTCTATTTTTGTTGTTGTCATTTTATAATTGTTAAGCTTTATTTTTATTTTATGTGTATGGGTGTGTGGTTTGCATGTTTGTCTATCTTTGCACCATGTATATGCAGTGTCTTTAGAGGCCAGAAAGAGATGGTGCCAGATTCCCTGGTATGGGAATTATGGGTCATTGTGAACCACTGTGTGGATTCTGGGAATTGAATTCAGGCCCTCTGAAAGAGCAGTTTTCTTAACTGCTGAGCCATCTCTCTTGCCCCCTACTGTTTTTAATTCCCCAAAGTCTATGTAGTCTCCAGTTGGCAGTCACTAACCTAGATTAAAATGGGATAAAATTTAGAATTTAGTTTTTTTTAGTCATAGAAGTCACAACTTAACTGCTCAACTGCTACGAAGGGCACTGGTAACTATGTTTAATATCACAGAAGCTGAGCATTTCCGGGATTGTAGAAAATTCTAATAGGCAAAGCTAATATAGCTATGTTTTATTTCCTTGTTTCTAAGGATGATTCTTCTGATGTATATTTTTCCTTTAATTAGTGTTAGATTTCTGTTTTCATCTTTCCCTCTTTTATAGGTGAAAGAGTGATGGGAGGGCTAATGACTATTTTGTAAGTCACGTAGGGTTTTTTTTTTTCCTTCATTTTCCTGTCTTTAAATGGTAGAAGTTTGGAAAGGACTATAGCTTAACATGAGTGTGAAAGTTCTGCTTGTAGCCATGTCAATAACAAACATATGTAAGTGGAGTTATCTTCCCCACCCCCCACCCCCCCCCCCCGTAAACTGGACAAAATACATGAGACAACTGCTTTAGACATTAAAGCAAAAGGAATGCAGCAAAAGGAATGTATGATCCTTGAGAGATAGGAAACCCACACAATGAGACTTGTATTTACACCACCTTTGTTCTTTAGCCACCTTTTGATTATGGTGCTAGAAATTGACTGTACAAATCTCACTAAACTGAAGAAGTCAGTTTTGGTCAACTGATGCACATGGAACTTTTTGAGGGAACTGAATGAAATAGGCCACAGAGCATCAGTTTTCAACATGTGGGTCAGATGACCCTTTCATATCGGATATTTATACTATGACTCACATCAGTAGCAAAATTACAGTCATGAAGTAGAAACAAAAATAAATTTGTGGTTGGTGGTCATCACAACACAAGGAACTGTATTAAAGGCTTGCGGTAGTAAGAATGTTGAGACCCATGGCCCTATAGTAACCGATATTGTCTTAGGACACAGACAAGGACAACCAAGTTGGAAAACACACCGATTTCAAGGGTTACTTTAAAGTTACTCACATGAAAACAGAAAATAAGGCACAGCAAAAAAGACAAATAAGTTACTGAAGAGGGAAACACAAATAGATACAGATGCAGTCAATCAATTTTCAGTAAAGAGGCCATGACAATGTAATGGGGAAAAGACAAGTTTTAAAAAGCCTTGCCAGAACAAGGTGTCATTCATATGCTAAAAATAAGCTTACCTCACACCCTATATAAAAAGTACTTGAAGATAAATCGTAGGTCTAAGCAAACAAGATAAAAAATATAAATTTTAAAATTGAACATAGGGAAGGAACTACTTTAGGGAAGGCGCAAAAGACACTAATCAAAAAAAAAAAAATGGAAAAAAATTGAGGTATGGTGGGACATGCCTATAGTCCCAGCTCCTCAGAAAGCTGAGGTAGGAGGACCTTTGAATCCAGGAGTTCTGGACTGTAGTGTGCTATGCAGATCTATTAGGTGTCCTCACTAAATCGGCCATCAGTATGGTGGCTTTCTAGGAGTCAAGGACCACTAGGTTTCCTAAGAAAAAGTATATATTACTGAGCTTTATGAAAATGAAAACTGCTCATCCAATATCAATTAAGAAAATAAAAAGGCAAGTCAGCCTGGGAGAAGATATTCACAATACATTTGTTTCACAAGGGGCTTACACCCAGAATTCATCAAGAATGCTCTCAATAATAAAATGAAAAACAGTCCAATTTAAGTCTGCATGAAAAATTGAAAAGAATGGTTGTTAGCTGGGGGTTGGGGACTGGGGAGAAATTAGTCAAAAAGATATAAAATTTTAGTTAGGAGGAATAAGTTCAAGAGATTTATTGTGCAACATGGTGACAATAGCTAACAATATATTATTCCCTTGGAAAATTCTAAAATTACATATAAATTGTTCTCACTACAAAATGATAGCTGTGAGAGGTAATAAATATGTTAATTAGCTAGACCACTCATTCTACGATGTGTATATACTTCAAAACTGTATGTGTACATAGTAAACACATACAATTTAGTTAAAAATTAAAATGAATACACAAATTAATAAAACATGAAAAGACCCTCATGAAAGAAAATATATGAAGACCAGTAAACACATGAAAAGGTGTTCACCATCAAATGCGAATTAAAGCTACAATACGATGCCACTCCACAAACACTAAAATAGGTTATATTAAGTCTAGTAGTATTACATCTTGGTGAGGATGTAGATGCACTGAAAGAGCTGTCATGATGGAGTGTAGAATTGTACAACCATTCTTTGGTTGAGGGACATCTAGTTGTTTCCAGATTCTGGCTATTATGAAGAAGGCTGCTATGAACATAGTTGAGCAAATGGCCTTGTTATATGGTGGAACATCTTTCGGGTATATATGCCCAGAAATAGTATAGCTGGGTCTCGAGGTAGAGCTATTCCCAATTTTCTGAGAAAGCACCAGATTGATTTCAAAAGTTGCTGTAAAAGTACGCACTCCCACCAGCAATGGAGGAGTGTTCCCCTTTCTCTGTATCCTCCACAGCATTTGTTGTCACTTGAGTTTTTGATCTTAGCCATTCTGATAGGTGTAAGATGGAATATCAGAGTCATATTGATTTGATGATTAAGGACATTGAGTATTTATTTAAAAGTTTCTAGGCCATTTGATATTCTTCTGTTGAGAATTCTCTGTTTAGTTCTGTACCCCATTTTTTTATTTGTCGGTGTTTAATTTTTTGAGGTCTTTATATATTTTGGATATTAGCCCTCTGTTGGATGTAGGGTTGGTAAACATCTTTTCCCAGTCTGTGGAATGGATAAACTGTGGTACATTTACACAATGGAATACTCAGCTATTAAAAACAAGACCATATTGATGTTTGCAGGCAAATGGATGGAACTAGAAATTATCATCCTGAGTGATATAACCCAGACTCAGAAAGATACACATGGTATATACTCACTTAAAAGCAGATATTAGCCACATAATACGGGATAAATGCACTACAATACACAGACCAAAAGAAACTAAATAACAAGGAGGACCTTAGGGAGAATATTTAACTCTCATTCAGAAGGGCAAATACAATAGACACCAGAAGCAATTGAAGAGAAGGAACAGACAGGACATTCTCCAAAAGACTCCACCCAGAGGAGGATCAAAGCAGATGCTGAGACTCACAGCCAAACTTTTGGGTGGAGGCAGGGAATCTCATGGAAGACTTGGTAGATAGAGGGACCTGAAGGGAACAGGAGCACCACAAGGAGACCAATGGAGCCAACAAATCTGGGAAGGGGTGAGCGTGTGTGGATGGATGGGTGCTGCAGAGACTAATGCACCAACCAAGGTCAGTGCATAGCGGGAACCTAGACCCTCTGCTCAGATGTAGTAGACAGGCAGCACAGTCTTCTTGTAGATCCCATAATATATGGAGTAAGGGCTACTTCTGGCATGGACTCTGGCCCCCAAACTTTGATCACTTCCCCCTGGCAGGGCAGCCTTACCAGGCCACAGAGGCAGAGGATGCAACTTAATAGGCTGAAACTTAATAGGTTAGGGTCAGATTATAGGGGAGGAGGGTTCTCCCTTTCTGAGGACTAGAGGAGGGAGGGAGAGGGCATAAGGGTGGGAGGATGGGACTCGGAGGCGATAAGGGAGGAATACATTTTTAAAAATGTAAAAATAATTGTACAACCACTTTGAAAAAATGTCATTTTTCCTATGAAGTGCAAATTAGTAACTGTTGTGTAACCATCGATTCCACTCCACTG
This sequence comes from Acomys russatus, assembly GCF_903995435.1. Classification (NCBI taxonomy): domain Eukaryota; kingdom Metazoa; phylum Chordata; class Mammalia; order Rodentia; family Muridae; genus Acomys; species Acomys russatus. The sequence goes on from NC_067169.1 coordinate 16,652,566, forward strand.
TTCCACAGACCTGTTAAGAATGGTCTTACCCACTCTATTCATAACACTCTCAAATGAGAGCAACCAAATGCAGATTGACAGCGGATTGGGTAACCCTCACTAAAACTTAGGGAACCTCGATGCCAAGGAGGCAGAAAGATTTTCAGAGTCAGAGTCAGAGGGGAGTACTGCTATGAAATGCTGTCTTTTCAACATGACACAGACAGCATTGCACCCATGAACTCACAGCAGCTGTGGTCACCTGCAGAGGCCCCCCACACAAGATGAAGCCAGCCAAAGCTCTGGAGTAGATGGGGTAGATGATTTCCAGGTCCCACCCCTTAGTGTGAAACTCTTGGTAGTTGATAGCAGATGAGGAAGAGAGAAACATTCTTCAAAGATGTCACCCTGGATTCTTGTGTGCCACACCCATGCACATATGGGCAGCACTCACTATTCTTACAGGGCTATCAAAAGAGAACAAAGACACAAAGTTGCAACAGAACACATTGCAGGAATAGTTGGAGAAAGGTATGGGAGTAGATATGATCATATTTTATTGCATACATGCATGGAATCTCTAGAATAAAGAAATGATTAAATAAATAAGTTGCAGCACATTCACAAAATGAAATAACAACAAATTGGATAATTTATTATACATTGTGCTGACTAGCTTTTAATGTCACCTTGATATAAGCTAGAGTCATCTGAGCAGAGGGAGCCTCAATTGAGAAAATGACATTTTCTTAATTAATGATCTACAGGGGAGGGCATAGCCCATGATAGGTGGTGCCATCCCTGGGCTAGTGGTCTTGGATTTTATAAGAAGGCAGGCTGAGCAAGCCATGGGGAGCAGGCCAGTAAGCAGCACCCCTCCATGGCCCTGCCTCCAGGTTCTTGAATTTCTGCCTTGGCTTACTTTGATGGACTGTGATTCAGGATATGTAAGCCAAATAAACCCTTTCCTCGCTATGTTTCTTTTGGGCATGGTGTTTCTTTCATCAGAACAGTAGAAAAGTAACTAGCATATACATAAAACAACATATAGAAATAAAGAAAATAAATTAAAATACACCCATCATTTGTTTCCTTGATATTCAGTTACGAGTTTTATTTTTAAAACCACTTTCTTAATTTTTTAAAAAATTGTGTGTATGGGAGTGTGGTTAGGTGCATACAATTGGAGGTGTACACAGAGGCCAGAAGAAGGCATTGAACCCTTGGGATCTGGAGTTAGAAACATTTATGATCTGCCAGACATGAGTGCTGGGAATCAAACTGGTCCTCTGCAAGAGCATTAGGCACTCTTTCCCACTGAACAATTCCTCCAGTTCTCCTCTGTACTCATCAGATACTTTCTTATCACATAGGTAGTTTGCAAGTATTTTCTCTTACACTATAGAGTTTTGTTTTCTCCCTATCTGCTTATTCTTTGGTGAGGAGCAGACTTTTACTTTGTCACAGTCCCATTTGTTTATTTCTCCCTTTCCTACTGTATGTTTGAGGTCATAGTTACGAAACCATTGCCAGGTCAATGTCAGGGAGTTTATCCTGTGGTTCTTTAGGTTTGACACTTTCAGATCTGACACTGGAGTCTTTAATCCATTCCAGGCTAATTTCCGGATCCGGTGCCAGACAAAGGTCAATTGTTTTCTTTTACACATGAGCATCTACTTTTCTCAGCTGCACAGAAACACAACTAATTTTTGTATGCTTACTTTGCGAATCCAAGTAGAACTTTGCTTGCTAGTTCTAACAGTATCTCAGGTGTTTTTTGGGGTTTCTGTATGCTAGATCATGCCACTATCAAGTAGAAAGCTTCGCTTTCTCTTTTCCACTTTGTACGCCCTTTGCTCATTGCTCTCACTAGAACTTTCTGCACTGTGAGAAATAAAGTGCTGAGAATGCATGCTTTTGCATTATTTCTTATCTAGAAGAAAGACATTTAATTCCTCCCCCTTAATCATGATGTGAACTGTGGATTGGTCATCCATGGCTTTTATAACCTCTGTATACTTACTTTTCTAAGACTTTTTAATCATTGAAAGGCAATTCTCTACTAAAAAGGCAAGTAATATGATTTTTAAAATGTGCATAGTATCTAAGTAGTTGTCCATCCCCAAAAGGCATGCAAATGACCAGCAGATATATGAAAAAGGAGTTAACATGATTGGTCATCAGGGATATGCAAATCAAATCATAATGAGGTATGTCATACCTGTTGTGGTGGCTGTTATCGAAAGTTAAGAGGTAGTAGCAGTAAGGATATGGAGAAAGGATATAATAGATATTTATGGAATTTGGTATGGAAATTCTTCAAAAGTTAAATTTGAATTATCCTTTGTTTGTCAGCTTAACACATGCTGAAGTCATCTAGGAAGGGGGGGTCCTCAATTGAGGAAGTGCCTCCATCAGATTGCCTGGAAACACACATGAGGGTATTTGATTGATTAATGGCTGATGCAGGAGGGCCTAGCACACCGTGGATATTGCCATCGGTCTTAGTTACTTTTCTATTGCTGTGAAGAGACACCATGGCCAAAGCAACTTATGAAAACATGTTGAAAATGAGATTCACAGTTCCAGAGGGTTAGTGTCCATAACCATCATGTTGGGGTGAGGAGAGTATGGCAGTCGGTAGGTGCGTATGGCACTGAAGTAGTAGTAGCTGAGCACTTACATCTTGATCCACAAGCATGAGGCAGAGAGAGCTAACTGGGAATTGCTTGGGCTTTTGAAACCTCAAAGCTTGCCCTTAGTGATGTACTTCCTTCAACAAAGCCACACCTTCTAACCAGTCACAAATCGTTCCAACAACTAGAGACCACGCATTCAAATATATGAGCTTATGGGGGCCATTCTCATTCTGATCATCACACTATTCTTGGGCAAGTGATCCTGGGTAATATAAGAAAAGAGGCTGAGCAAGCCATGGGGAGTAAACCAACAAGCAATGGTCCTCTATGATTCCTGCTTAATTCAGTTTCTGCCTTGAGTTCTTGCCCTGGTTTCACTCAGTGATGGACTGTGGCAGGAATGTGTAAGCTGAATAAACCTTTCCCCCTCCTAAGTTGGTTATGCTCAGTGTATTATGACAACAACAGAAAAAAACCAACTAGGATGCATGCAATCCATCAGTTCTAGTTCTGTTATATATTCAAAAGAAGGAAAACAAGTATCTCCAAGAGACATTTCCATTCACATGCTCTTTGTGTCATTATTCACTGTAGCCAGGATTTGGAAAACAACCTAAGTGTCTTCTGATAGATACTTTAGGGCAGGTAAAGAAATGATGGTATATGTAATTGAATATGATTTAAGATTAAAAAGAAAGAAATTCTGGCATTGATGAAATGGAATAAAAGGCATTATGCTTAATGGAATAATCCAGAATTAGAAAAGAAATATTACATGATTTCATTTGTATATATAACCTAAACATTCTCAATGTTTTATAAATAAAGAGTTGAACAGTGAGTCTAACAGCAGGAAGTTGGAGAAAATGGGAAAATGTTGGGCAAAGGGTATGATTGTGAAGGTTATATCACGACCAAGTCTGGGGTAGCTAACATCAGCATGGTTGCTGGTGGCCATATTCATTTCAAGTAGTAAGCACAACACATTGCATATGCTTATTAAAGTATGCATGCTGTCTCATGCTATTTCCCTCATCTTATTTTGTTATAAATGAACATTACCAAGCACTTACTATAAACCCAATTTTAAGCATTTTCTATGTGTTTTCTCATTTGATCTTTACAACCACCCATCAAGTAGGTATTTCAATGTTGTGTCAAAAATAAGGAAGTTTGGGTTGCAGAGATGGTTTATGGTTAAGAGCACCAGCTGCTCTTCCAGAGGACCCTGGTTCAATTCCCAGCACCCACATTAGGCAGCATAGTACTACCTCTGTAACTCCAGCTCCAGGGGATCCAATACCCTCTCCTTACACAGACATACATGCAGGCAAAAACACCAATGTGCATAAGATAAAAATATACATTTTCTTAAAAATAAGGAAGTTAAGGAAAAGAAAGCTTAAATAGCTTGCTCTGGACCTGGGACTTCAATTCAGCTCGTTCTCATGTTACTAAAGTATTTTTAGATTTATTTATTTATGTAATTTATGTATATGAGTGCTCTATTTGCATGTGTGCCTGCATGACAGAAGAAGACAACAGATCCCATTATAGATGGTTGTGAGCTACCATGTAGTTGCTGGGAATTGAACTCAGGACCTCTGGACAAGTAGCCAGTGCCCTTAACCTCTGAGCCACCACTCCAGCCTACTCTACAATATTATTAATCACTTATCAGTGAATAAATAGAAAAGATTATAACTTTTTTAAGATGCAAAAATTATGACACAGTAAATTTAAATCTTACTCAGCATACATTTTAAAGACACACACACACACACACACACACACACACACACACACACACACACACATCTGTGGCAGATCCTCAAAACAGATCCTATAGACATTACCCTAGACTTACAATCACTCATCCAATGTAAAGAAAGCAAAGACTTATCTAAAATGATGGGCAGCAGACTTTGACCTCCTGAGAGTTTCTATCAATTGCGATCTGAGAGTACAGTGTCTGCAGGGAGGGGTACTTCCAGGGTGAGCCTCTCCCCTGCTACAGTACACTTGAAAGAGTCTATAGAAATCAGAACAAAGTCATTTTAAGGAAGGGGCCCAAGTAGCTTTGGATGTAGCAGCATCACAACGGATAGTAACTGAAGGGAAAAACAGGATCATACCTTGATGACGCACCAGCTTGTGCTGAGTTCTTCTGTATATGGACTCAGTGAAGACCATGGCAAAATTTGTGACAGTACTCATGGTGGCAGTAGAAAGGTGAAGAGAAAATTGGCATTGATCAGCTTTGAGTCATTTGGCGGGGAGGGTAATGAAGGGATCTGAATGCTTCAGGATTAGAAGTCTGAGCATCAAAGACACCTGTGTTAAAACAGTGCTATTTAGCCACACTCTTCATTGTCCGTGCTCCTGACTAGTGAGAGCTAACATGTAAGGAATAATCAATAATGAATACAATGTAAGATTCCCATCCTAGACTAATTGACACCACTGTGAAATTCAACTAATACTTAAGGTTTTTTTAAGATTTACTTATTTTCATTATATTATGTGTATGAGTGTTATGTATGTATGTGCCTGAGATGGTCAGAAGAGAGTGTCACATTCTCTGGAACTGGAATTATAGATCATTCTGAGGCACCTTGTGGGTGCTGTGAATTGAACCTGGGCCCTCTGTAAGAGCAACAAGTGCTCACAACCACTAAGCCATCTCTCCAGCCCCTCAACTGTATTTTTGATTATCACCAAGAGTGAGCTCATGAACTGTTCTTAGCCAGGCAGGTACTTGCAAACAGACTGAAAAGCATTTCAGGACCCCTAACTTATAACAGATCCCATGGGCATTTTGCTTCCAGTCTTTCTACTATATTTGGTGCCAATCTTTCTTTTTTTAATTTAAAGACATATTATGTATAATACTTATTATATTACCTATATATAACACTTATGTTAACTTAAAATATATTATTTCCAAAATCAAAATAATACCACAAGTCATGATTAGACACATTTCACTTCAATTTCTGTTTCATCCACTCATCTTCAATTCTCTTCTCTATAACTAGATTTTTTTATGGTTCATTGGTGTTTGCCTGCATGTATGACTTTATGAGGGTGTCAGATTCCCTGGAGCTGGGGGTATAGACAGTTTTGAGCTGCCATGTGGGTGCTGAGAAGTGAATCCGGGTCTTCTGGAAGAGCAACCAGTGCTCTTCACCAATGAGTCATCTCTAGCTCCTGCAGATTTTGTTTTAAATCAGATTTTCATTTCTTTTTTTTCTTCAATTTAGTTTTAATAATTATAAGGATATATGTGTGTCTACATGTGTTTATTAGTACATGATTCATTTCCAAATTTTGATCTTACTTATTTCATAATTTCATGCATACACAATATACTTTGACCATATTTCTCTTTCATTAGCCTCTCTTATCCCTTTTCCATTCTAGTCAAACCACTTCTTCCCAGCAAGTCTCCCTCCCACTTTTTTGTGTCTTTGGCAGAGACATGCTGCCTTTAATTATGGTTGCATGTATGAGCATGGTATGGGGCAGTATTTCTTTCTGCAAGAACCTGGGACTACACCTTGGTACTCCCCATGCCTTCAGGAGCCTTAATTGTTTCTTGCTCCTTAGAATTGAGTAAGCTACTCTCAGCCTTGGTCAGAGAAACTTTTTTTCAGTAGATGGCAGTGAGCACAGACACTCAAAACTGATCAAAGCGCAGAGAATATGGACTGTTGAATGTTCAGTCCCAAGTGAGACATCTAGATACCAACCTGCCAGGCTCAGGGGATATCACAGAAGATGGCAGAAGAGATTGCAAGAGTCAGAAGATGGGGAGGAGCTCTGTTAAATGCTGTCTTCTGGATATGACATGGTTGCAGTACCCATGAACTCACAGCCGCTATGGTTATTTGCACAAAGCATTCTACCATGGTTGGAGGAGGAGACTGTGAATTCCTTTTAAATGCATGATACCCTGCTAAATACACAGCTGTGTATTTTTGTTTCTCAGTGATATATCCTAAAAATGTGCTTATGAATAGAAATTATCCTTGTTCCTTTTCATGATGGCATAATGTATCATTATGGGAATATATCGCTTGTCCCAACAGTCCTCTGCATTGGATGTATAGGTTATTTAAACTGTCCTTATTGAGTCCTAATGTTATTTAAATATACAAGCTTCATAGGTATTCTACCTTCTTGTCCCAAAGATCTCTATGTTTTCTCATTGCTTGGAAAAGCCCAACCCTTTGTATTCTTGTCCTCTGCTCCCACCACTTGATACTCTGGTATTGACAAAGAACCTGCCTTTAACAATAATTAAATAAATTTATTACTAGTGTGGGACTGTTGTTATGTATATATATATGGGCACACTTGTGGCACAACATGTGTGTGGAGGTCAAAGAACAATTTTCAAGAGTTGGTAGGGTTCTCTTTTTCCATTTTGTGGGTCCCAGGGGTGGAACTCAGGTCCACAGGTTTGGTGGCAGATGCTTTGACATATTGAGCCATCTCATTGGCCACACCTTTTCCTTTACCCCAACTTGCCCTGCACATTCTTCATGCAACTACTCAAACAATATTCTTCCCACCTGTTCTTTTGTTGTTGTTTTGTTTTGTGTTTTTGAAACAGGGTTTCTTTGTGTAATAGCCTGGTTGTCCTGGACTCAACCTGTAGACAAAACTGGCCTCAAAATCATGGAGATTCACATGCCTCTGCCTCCTGAGTGCTGGAATTACAGGCATGCACCGCCTCTCTTCCTACCTCTTCTTGTCATTCTATCTCTGACCTGTTGCTTAAAATTGTTCCTCAATCAACAGAAAAACAAAAGCAATCTCTTCCAGGACTTCTTTCAGATTACCATCTCTACCCATACCTTCCTCAAAGTCAAACTAAGTTATTTTCACCTCAGTACTCCTAAAGCACACTAGTATTTTCAGAGTTAATGTTTCCAATTTATAGCATGCAGTATTTTTGGTTATTTGCATATACAACCCTCCCCAGCCCCAGTAGATTATGAAGAAGTAATTTCTGTTCATGGCTTTTACACAACTAAGCAACCAACGCATACACCTTCAATTGTTTGTTTATATTAAACGTCTGTAAAAATAGAACACACACAATAACCAGGGCCAACATGCCTATGACTTTGGAAAAACAAATGCACGTCACTCATCCTTTACTTGCTTTGTTTTGCTCTACTTGATAGGAGAGGGCCCAAAGCAATTCCTGATGAAATAAAAATTCTCTGAACAATTGAAGGTTGTTATTTGTGTTTCTAACAGCATATTTATGTAGTTTTTAAATTACCATGCTTTGACACATCAACCTTCCTCTTAAGGGCTTTCTGCCAACTGAGCTAAATTTCAAATTAAGTTAGTTAAGGTCTTTCTAGAAACCATTGCCACATTCTTGCAGAGTTCAAATGGTTTCTTGATAACACTAAACTAACATTTTAAAAATTAATTAATTAATTAACTCAGGTGTGTGTGTGTGTGTGTGTGTGTGTGTGTGTGTGCAAGCACCCACATATGTAGGTCACAAAACAATTTGCAAGAGTCAGTTCTCAGTTTGAGACCTGGGGATTCATGTCAAATAATTAGTTTTGGGTACAAGCACCTTCACCTACTGGGTCTCTTGCTGGCCTAAGACCAACATTTCAACTCGAGTACATAAAGCAATTCCACAAGATGTATGTATTACATAGGTACATATTTTATCTAGCACGCCTTAAAAATTAAATCTAAGGGCATAATTATTATTGCCCAGCAAAAGTGATCTGGATGATCCAAGGCATTTGGGAATGTCTTTAACAGATAAACAAATCCATTCCATTAAAATTAAGGTGAGTTGTGGTAGCAGACACCTTTAATGCAAACACTTAGGAAGCAGAGGCAGATGGATTTCTATATGTTCCAAGCCAGCCTGGATTACATGGTCAGACTATCTCAAAAAATTAGTAGAAAGTCCTTAGAAATGTTTGTTTCTGTTATAAGAAAATAACAACTTCTACTAGTTACTCAAGAAAAAGTTTAATGATCTCTTTTAGGGAATTGTGTTCTCATTTAGATAATTCAATAGAAAGTTTCTGATTCTTGGGTCACTGAAATGGCTCCATAGGTAAAAGGCACTTGCTACCAAGCCTGTGACCTGTTGAACTCAGTCCCTGGAACCCACATGGTAGAAGGAAAGAATTGACTTCCACAAGGTGTCCACTAACCTCCCCACATATGGCATTATATAACCCTTACACATATGCACATTAAATAAATGTAATAAGATATTTAAAAAAAATAAAATTTCTGGGTGGTGGTGGTGCATGCCTTTAATCCCAGCACTTGGGAGGCAGAGGCAGGACGATCTCTGTGAGTTCAAGGCCAGCCTGGTCTACAGAATGAGTTCAGGACAGCCAGGGCTACACAGAGAAACCCTATCTTGAACAAATCAAGTTTCTGATTCTTATGATTTCTTTCCAGACTTTTAAGAAAACTCTCTGAGGTCATGTCAGCACTGAAGGGATTGTGACAAGTCCTAATTGCCATGAATTATTTTGGGTGGGCTAGCAAGCATTACCTATGGTGGATCATATATCAGGCTCATGTACAGGGCATGAAGTCTAGTCTTTCAAATTAAGTAAAAAGTTAAAAACATAAAGCTTCTCAGTGGAAGAGCTGTCCAAGAATTTGTGGCCATTTCAGACTTCATTCAAGATGATGAATACAAAATGAATAGGAACCAGGCTACCCCAGGCACAGAACTCCCATCTACAGCATTATTTCTACCACTTGACAAAGATTTGCTGAATTCACAAGTAGGTATTAGGGATATTATAAAGGAACAAAGACTGCAGGATTTTGTGGCAACTTGTATGTCTGGAGGTAAAGGAGAGGAAAGAAAACAGCATGATGGCATTGTGTACACAGGCAGCTAATGGGCCTTCTAACAATGCTACTGATAGCAACTTTAAAGAAGGAATATTATCTCCTTTGTGGGCGATGAATCAACCTCCAAAAACACCAAGCCACCCTGTGGAAACCGCATATTAAAATCATTAAATGTGTTAAGAGTGAGGAACATAGGTGAAGCTTTGGTGATCAGAATTCCAAGCAATGGTTAAAAAACTAAGCAAGCAGTTCCACCCATGGAAGAAACTATAGCATGGCCAATTTTCAACAGTCCCCGAGCAGCGCTTTTAATGAACACTATTACAGGAACATTTTTGTTGACCTTATTAGAGTTGTTCTCCATTAGTGGTAGAAGATGCTTTATAGAGATTAGTTGTAAAGATACCTCCATTCTGGGAACCATTTTAACACCAGACTCGCAGAGGCTTCTAAGTCATCTGTTACGATTGTGATCCGATGAACTATGATCAATGCATAATCCACTGCACGTTTAACGTCTACATTTTCTGGAAACATTGATCTGGCTGTCTCTGAGGCAGTCGGAACAGAAACTTCTTGTGACTCAGCCGCTGTGGCTGAGTTTTATGGAGAGTCTCTTCAGTCTTGCATTTAAATCCCTCCCTGCCATCTTGCAGCACAAGTTGTAAAGTGCTCCGTAACCCCGTGACCGGGAGAAATGAGAGGCACTGCTGAGACTGGAATCCTACTCTAAACAGGTCTCCAGCGAGGGCTGCCGAGTGGTGATACATCACGCAGCTCTGTCCTCTCAGGCTCCCAGTGTCACCTCCATGGTGCTCTCTGCTCCAGCTGCAAGATTGGGGAGCTTCCAGCAAGCATCACACTGAGCTCGCCCGTGTGAAAGCACACACCAGCGTATTAGCTGCTGAGCAACAGGACTTGCCTGCAGCCTGATTATTAACATCGGAGAACTGGCTGCTAGGCAAATTCAGGAATAGCTTCTATGACATTTAAAAATATGGATTTTTTTTCTCTTGCTACTTACTGGACAGACATACTGCATATTCCTCTCTGGATATACACAGGGGCAGTGTGACTGGAGAAGCCATCTCCGCTGTGCCTACCCTGACTATTGATCACATCAAGGATGAGCTTCTTCTGCTGAGGATCGCCTGTGAGATGCAATAAGGGGACTATATTAATATTTTACGATACTGATGCTGTGTTTGTTGCATTTATTTCAGCACTTAGATGTCAGAGTCTGTGAAGAGCCAAGCATCACTAAAATCTCCTCACTATGGCTATTACCACAGGATAGGTCACATTTTGTTTAGAGAAGGCAAACAGACTTATTAGAACTACCTCTCACACCTGCAATCAACAGACCATAATGATGCATTACTATAGATAGTGTCACTTAAAAGCCTGAATCCACTAATGTGTATTTGAGAAAATAATTTAGGATGGATCTATCACTGAATGCTGAAGAATGTGGGTTACCTTTCCAAACAAGGATTTCTTCCACTTCCTGTCAGATAAATGAACCTCAACTGAACATGGCTCTGGGGAAAGAGGGCGGAGCGGTGACTTAGCACTAGATTCAACATTTTCCTGCACTGACAGATTTGGAGATAAACCCCATCCTGCATGTGGTTAACACCCATCATATTGCTCCTTTCTCAAGGGAGGCTGAGGACCAGTGCCTCTCCTGAGCACTCAGCAGATCACAGGAGGACAGCATCTGTTCCAGACCTGCTGGGGAAATGGTTTGGAATCTTTCTTCTCAGCCCAAGATAGCCTGCTCATCAAGCACAGTGCCTCCATTGCCTGATCGCATTCATTGATTTGAGATTCATTTTGTATTGGTGTATAGGGGGAAAACAAACGTGTCCAAAATTATTCATTCATTATCTTATATCTTAGCCATTTGCCTTAAAAAGAGAATAATTAAAAAATGCCTGGGACAAAGTGGCTTATATATATATATATATATGTGTGTGTGTGTGTGTGTGTGTGTGTGTACATATATATATATATATCACAAATAATTTGAAAAGTGATGTTTGGACAAGAACAACAATAACACTTTATATATAGAAGATATTTTAATCCAGGAAATGCTTCATAAATTACTTTTCATAACTGCATATGATATTTAAATCTCACCATCAACTGACAAAGTGTACTAACACTTTAGAAATGATAAATAACTAATACTGGGAACAAATTAGTTTAAAAATCAGCTTTATGGATGACATTATTTTAAATGAATGAAAATCATTTTTTTAGTAATTCAATGTCAGCACCAATATGGCAGAAAGTTAGATGGCTTGACCCTAGCTTTAAAGTTGTCTTCATTGTTAATTTCCATAAAAAAAAACTTTAACATTGTCTAATTATAGGGTTCTGCATTCACTGATCTCACTAATTCAACTATTTGATCTGAGGCCTCTCGTGAATTGATAAATCTAAACTGCACATTTTCCTAAACTGCTGAAGCTCAGGAGAACTCTTGAAGGTGGCCCAGATGGTGGCTGAATCTTTTGCACCCACATAGCACCATCTGCTGTAACTTTGCGTTATTGAATTTATTGTCTAGTCCTCTAAGCCGTGGTGCGAGGGTTTGACTCCTTTGCTCTGTGGCCTGGCCTGATTCAATAATACACCAAAGACATGTAGTATTGGATTCCTGGTTAACTGAAAAAATCAAGCCATTTTGGTGGTAGAATACAAAGAAAGAGTTCAAACTTCATGGTGGTGATCAATTCTGTGACCCGGAAGTTCCTCTCGTCACTGCGCTTATCTTGAAGTCTGCTGTTGTGTGAACTGTGCTCTTTCCAGGAACCTTTCTAAAAGGAATGAGGACTCGCATATGGAAAACATGTGAAACTTCATGATTGTTTTGTTCAGGAAGAATGTGTGTTCACAGGAGTCTCACACCTGAACATTTTAATCCTGTGTCTGTCTCCTGGAAGTAATAGGATGTAAAGGGAATAAAGACCAATGTGTTTTCTACTTGGTCAGCAAAGGTAGATACTTACCTGGGCTCAGGAGACCTTCTTGAGAGTTCTGTGTAATGTTAAAAAATACCTCTACTAGACATAGGGCCAATAGATGGAATAATGGGAGAAACATGTAATCATTGTAGCCATTACTAAGTTCCTGACTTTTGTTTGTGGCCATGGCTTATTTTCAGGTGTTTACTATGTTACTCCAATTAACCAAAGAAGCAGAATGAGAATTTAAAGTAGGTCATGAGTGCACCAGTGGTCAATTTCATCAAGGACCAGTTCCTTCCTCCTGTAGTCTAAGCTAAAAGCCAAAGAAGCACAGAAAAAAATGCTATATTGGTTTGAATATTGTAAACTGAAAGATTTCCATCTAGGGACCTTTTACCAAATGAGGCAACAAACACGACACCCTCAAGAGTAGATTTCGGTCACCAAATCCATTAGTTTTTTTTTTCTTATTGTTGTGGCAGAATATCTGATAAGAAGCAACTTCAAGGAGGGGAAATGAGTTTTGAATCTCAGTTTGAAGGCACAGCCCGTCATGGTCAGAAGGGATGCTGGTAGAAACTGAGGCAGCTAATCACATGGTTGACAGTCAGGAAACAGAAAGAAATGAATGCTGATACCCAGTTCACCTTTTCCTTCCTTCCTTCCTTCCTTCCTTCCTTCCTTCCTTCCTTCCTTCCTTCCTTCCTTCCATCCTTCCTCCTCTTCATCCTCCTCCTCCTCCTCCTCCTCCACTTACTTTTATTCAGTAATGCACGTCAGCCCATGGAATTTTACTGCCCGGTGCATCTTCCCTCTGCACCTTACCTCTGGAAATCCACCTACAAGTGATTTCTTTCCTGTCTTTCATTTTCTTAGGTGTGTGTGTGTGTGTGTGTGTGTGTGTGTGTGTGTGTGTGTGTGTGTATCTGTGTGTGTCTGTGTGTCTGTGTGTCTGTGTCTACCTATGCCTATGTGTGCTCACAACTGCACATACAGACCTAAATTCATCCTCTGCAAGAGCAGCAAGTACGCTTAACCTCCGGAGCCAAAGAACTTCCTCTGTCCCGAGCCTGTAAGCTAGTCCTGAGGGCACAAAATCCTAGCACTCCTCCCATCAAGAGGCTGATATAAGAAACTTCACTTCCCAGCAGCATTATTCACGATAGTCCCAAATTAGAAATGCCCCAAATACCCCTCTACACCAGCATAGGTCAACATGGTTTATTCCTGAGTGGACACACTCTATAGCAATGAAAATGAGTGAAGCCCAGCTTCCACAGCTACATGGAGGAAGCTCAGAAAACAACATTGTAAGAAGACAGACACAAAATAAGTTATAATATACAACCACATGTCCACAAAATTCCTAAACTGACAAACAAAGTAAAGGATGGTTGAGAAATCCATGCTTCCTTATCATAAAGGTCAGGTAGTAGTGACCTTTGAGACCACATGTGATACAGGAAATGAGAGGACATGTGAGTAAGGAGCATCTCAGGTGCTGTTGATATTCTCACTTCTAAATGTGTTGGTGATAATTCTTGTAGCTGGATATCACAATTGATTCCATTTTGAATTTCTGCTGTATTTCCCCATTATAAAATAGGTTAAAAAACAAATAGTAAAAATGTTGTGTGTCTCCACTGCTCATCTATTTCTCCAACATATTAGACTGAGATCCCTATATTTGCTCTCAGCTATTGATCCTGTTTGGCCCCATCGTGCGTATTACGTTCCAACCACACTATATGCTTCAATACTTTTATGCTTAAAAAAATCTTTTTCCTCCAAATCCCCATTCCCTGCTCCCAAGGTATTCACACCCATCATTTAATGTATACCAAAACTGAGAAAAAAAAATTCACAGAGGCATCCATGAGCTCTTGGACCAAACATAATGCTGTTTGCTGCTTCTGGATTCTTGTTTCCATTTGGGCCTCTCTGCTACTGTATTCTCCTTGGTCCCATCGTTGTTGCTGTGTGTTGTTCTCTTTCCCCACAAACTCCACAGCTTTGAGTGCAATAGATGCTTGGTAAGTATAGGGAAACGTCACTCTTCTGTGGAAGAATGAGAACTTTCTATTTGGCTGTTGGAAATCTAAAGCGTATTTGCCAAGGCTTGCCCACAGAAAACGGGCTACTTGAGAAATACCACAACCCACAAAGTATAATTTCATGATACCGTTGATGATATCATTCTGAGCATTGTCTTATAGCGATCAATTAGGTTATACAGATAAGCACTACTGTATGTACTAAACATACTGTGTGCTATAAGTAATCCATTTCTGCTTCTGGGATTGAGGCCCAAATCAGTTTTGTGATGCGCATCAGGAAGGCTTTATAATCTACTGAATAATTCATAATGTAGTTAAAAGTACTGTTCCTTATCCTGGCTGAGTACTTATAGAGAGCACATTTAAAGCCATGACTGTGAGCTTGTATACTTCATGTACTTGTGTGGAAGATACATAGAGTTACTTTTTGAACTTTTCTGTAAATCTACACCTTATAAACAGAACTGTCACTTCCTGGATATAAGAATGTCTGACTCCTCCTCCTCTTTTCAAAGACCGTGAATCAAGCTGAGAAGCAAAGAACACTGGGAGTTTGATAATCCTCTTATGGCATCACGAGTAAGACTTAAGACTGGCAACCTCTCCAGGAATTCCCTGATGTCAGCCTGGGCCGTAACTGGTGAGCTATTTACATGCATAAAGAAACTCACAGGCTGGTTATTCCTCATCAAGAAATGCTCAGTGTGTGTGTGTGTGTGTGTGTGTGTGTGTGTGTGTGTGTGTGTGTGCACGCGCGCATGTGGGTGCTTACATGCATATGTATATTTATTTGTGCAGGCATGTTGTGACCTACATTTGGGAAATTTTTCATTAGCTTCCCTAATTTGGTTGACTTTACATAATTGTTTAAAAATGACTATAACACTAGCAGATTTTGAAGACGGGATTAAAGCAGCGCAAGCGTGAGCCTAGGTGGGACTTAAAGCTAACGGGGGTGGGGGAGTGGGGGAGTAGATTATTTAGAGAATATTCTCGAGAACCTTGCTCTAGTGATTTGGAAAGCCACCAAAGCTATCCTTGAACACAAAGTTCCCTTAATCTGTTTTGCTTACATCAGAACTAACTATTCCATCTCGAGGAAGTCAACATTAGTGATTACCATATAGAGCAGTTAGTAAAGGCATATGATCACAAGTAAGTTGCTTTTACACATGGAATCCCAAATGCCTATACACATCCACAGTATTATATGTAAAGTGTAGTTAATGGCTAAGAAATACTTAAAATTCAAAGCAAATCCAGTAAAAGGGGGGGGGGGGATGAAATGTATCCATGTTAGATTCATTAGGCAAATGGCCTCAAACATTTGTGATGTCTCCCAAACATCCCGTGAGTTGCTGTGAGAGGCCGCACTCACATTCGCCATTACAAGATGGCGCTGACATCCTGTGTCCCAAACTGGTAAAGAAGTAATCTGCGCATGTGCGAAGGAACTTTCCACTTGTTGTGCTCTGCCTCTCCCGTGGCGTCATATCGCCTGATGAGTAACAGCCAATCAGGGACTGACACATCCTAAGCGGAGAACAGTTTCCTATATAAGGGATGGGTTTCTGCTGTTTGGGGTCTCCATTTTACTTGTCGTAAGCTTATGCTCTCCCTCTTAAGACGCATTAAAGCTTTACTGCAGAAGGATCCTGTATGTGCAGCGTCGTTCTTGCTGGCGAGACGGTAACGCGAGTCACAAGTTGCTGGCTTTGACATGTTGCAATTTTGTGTTTAGAATTTACTGAGAAAATTCAAAAGAAGTCATCAAAACAATATACCACTGGACAGTGTGTGAAGAATACCATTTCAGTCTTCAAAGACTCCTTTGTAGAATTTTTAAATTAGAAAGAATAGAGTGGTCTCTGTGTCTTTTTGTTCAGGATATAGATGATGTATAATTTAGCAAATGAATTCATGTGATTAGAAAATATCATTAACACCCCTCATTACTATGTAATGATCATATTTTTATTGTTTGGATAATTTCTTTATAAATTCCTTATGCAAACTTTAGACCTAAATGATTATCTCTTTTGGAAAATTTTGAAACCATCTGTGAGTTTTTTATACCATGAGGCACACGATAGGCTGTGCCTTGATTTTTTTTTTCCACTGAGGGTTCTCTTAAGAAGTGTGAGGTTTGGATCTTTGAACTCCAAGGCTGTTCTTTGTTTATCAATGTCACTGTGCCATTGGCAGTTTACAACTATTTTCAACTTGTGGGTGCTGGAAAAATGAAATAAGTCATAATAAAAATAATTTTGTCCAGGTGGTATAGAAGTCAGTTGAAGAGGGGTTGGTTAAGAGCACAGACAGGCCTTCTAGAGGACCCTGGTTCAAGTCCCAGCACCCACATGTCAGCTCACAACTGTCTATAATTCCAGGTCCAGGGGATCTGACACCCTCACACAGACATACTTGCAAGCAAAACATTAATGCATATTTAAAAATAAATAAATCATTAAAAAAGAAATCAGTTGAAGAAATAAAGCTCTTTTGTGGTAACTAAAAAAATGTGCATTACCTAGCATACTAAAATATTAGTATTCATCAAATGACTGCTATTAGGTGTGCCATGATTTGAGTACATGGAGCAGAAGAACATTATGGCAGAACACTGCAATAGTGCAAGTCTTTGGTCTACTGTGACATAATTAGAAAAAATGTATAAGATTTATATATATATATATATAATCATAATAAATAAAATACATATTAATGTATAATACTAACCTCATACATAGGCTAATATATATTAGTCAGAGACAAAGATCATTTCAGGAGTATATGAGTATTTCCCCCATTGGAAAGATTTTTAAAATTTTTTTATAACTTATAATTTGTTTAATACTGTGGGATATTACCATCAAACTCCAACTAGGGAATTCAAAAATAAAACTATAGTGGATACCATAACAAGAAAAAATCCGATTACTAATGTAATCTGAGATAGGAATGTCTAAACACATGTATACACTTATTTCTATATATTTAAGTATATATATTTTTAATTGACTAATTACTCTAATATGTAAATTACTTTTCACTTGAAACAGAAATTTTCATCTGTGCCCCTACTGCATTTGTGTGTACAAATTGACTTATTGATATTATATTTTATAATTTTATGAGTTTGCTATGTGTTTTGCTTCTCAGTCTAATTATAGCTTAAGTCTATTTGTAACCTTTCTTCCACTATTTCTGTAACCCAAGACATTTAGATAATTAGTGAATTTGAACAAAGGAGTGAATTTATCTGTGTGTTATTGCTTACCACAGAGCCATCTTAGTAGATCAGAGCAAGAATGTAAGGAATTGATGCAAGAATGTCAAAAAAATTAACAATGTTCTTGTTTGCTGGCTTCAATTATAGTGATTATGCTTTTCATAGTTCCTCAATTCTTTTGGTGTTTCTAGTTTTACACCAACTTTATATTAAAGGTAGGCATAGCTAGCTTCCCTGAAAGTACCTGAGAATAAAATTTTCTCATTATCTATGATATTTACTGATCAAGAAGGAGGTGTTTCAATTTGAATTTCTGAAATATTTCTCATCTATTATTTTTGTGCTCAAAGTTTTTCTTGACTTATCTAGGTTCCTTATAGTATATCCCAAGATCTAAGATCTAATAGGAACTTCTTTAACATGGAAAATGGCTAGTTGCTCCCTCTACAACCCCGAATATATGAATCACTTTTAATGCATTTACTATGAATTGTATGAATACACTTTAAATGAGCCGACTATGGTTAGCACTGAGAGTGGAGGGCTGACTTGAATTGTTTCTTATTTTATTTTGCACAAGTTATTTGTTCTTTACAGATAAGTTAAGTCTCTTTAAGTTTCTTCTAACTCCCTTCCCCGGTTCCTCCTTGTTTTGATTTTCCTCCTGCAAACCCCAAGGGAGAGGGCAGAAGCATTCGAAATAAGGTCTCAAAGAATTATGAACATTTGAAAACATGCCATGTGCTAGGAGAGACCTGTTTGAGTGAAGTCCTACAACCAAGTTCTTTCTCATGAGTGGCTTAATATTAATGTATGTGATATAAGTTTACTACTTATTATAAGTGACAATGTGACTTTAAAAAAAAACCATGATTTAACTAAACTAGGGAATATAGAATGAAATGATCACTTTCACAAAGTCATATTTTAGAGCATCAGAACTCTTGATCGAAATGTGACATGACGTGCAGGTTCAAGCTTAAGGAGCATCGCTGCATTCACGGTCATACCTATGTGAAAGTGTCAAGTAGCCAAATGGTAAACTGTGTGCGTGTGTGTGTGCGTGCATGCATGTGTGTGTGTGTGTGTGTGTGATTGGAATAAATAGTCTGACTTGAATTTTCACCCAAATTCATTTGATTATGTAGTTTAAAAGGCAAAGCCAGATGATAGCTAGAATGTGTTGATCGTGTTGATAAATCTGACCTTAGTGTTTGTCTTAGAAGCAAGGAAGAAGGGCTGAGTCAGTGAGTGCGGTAGAGAAGGTTCCTTGACACTGCTACCCTTCCTATGCCACACACACAGTCCTCCCCCCTCCTGTGTGTGTGTGTGTGTGTGTGTGTGTGTGTGTGTGAGTAAGAGAGTGTGTGTGTATCATAGGAAGGGTACCAGTGGCACAGCACCTTCTCTACCTCCCTCCCTTTGGGGACTGGAAAAGTCATAGCAAATGCTTCAAAGTTAGAAGATGGAAGAACTGATAGCTTCATGGCGGTTCCGGGCACTAAGGTTATCTGGCATTTTCAGCATTCTCTGGTTAGTGTAAGAAATGTTATTGTGTCATGTCAGTGGCTCACCAAGCTTCTGCCATCTTCAAAGGTGATGTTAATGTTTGTTAAGAATGAGGCAATTTGCATCCAGGAAATCCTCCTCTGTAGTTAAGAAATGGGACTTAAACCTGCCTAATCTCTCCTCCGTGAACTGTTATGGTTTCTGCTAACCATTAATTGATCGAAATTTCCCTTGGCTACATTCACCTTCTCATCCTGCTCAGCTACTCAGGGATAATAATGTTTAATGCATTTCCTACTTACTGTACAGCTCTTCATTTAATTTCCCTTTTTCTTTTCTTTCTTTCTTTTTGTTTGTTTGTTTGTTTGTTTTTTCCAAGACAGGATCCCACTATGTAGCTCTGGCTCTCCTGGAACTCACTATGTACACCAGGCTGGCTTGACCTTCCAGAAATCCACCTTCTTCTTTTCCCAGAGTATTGGGATTAAAGGTATGCCCTTATGACCAGGTTATTTTTTTTCTAAAACCCAGTCTCATGTGTTTTAGGAGGCACCTTACAGTATAGCTCATAATCTTGCTGCTCATAACTTTTGAGTGCCTTAGAAATGTGTCAATCACATAGCTCCATTATAGAAGAGAATTGTTGCACAGATGAATTAAGGTTGTCCCCAATAAAGCCATTCATATTTATGACCGAATAAGAACACTGTGTTTTTAAGGTACAAAATGATAGATTTTGTAATCTCCAAATTCTTTTGCTATAGACTAGGTTTGTAACAAAGACAAAGATTTGGCATGCAACCACTCCTATCCAGAGCACATACAGACTTTCATAATTCACTCAGATATACCAGTCTAACCCTCAATATGTGATAAAAATTGATTATCCATTTAAAGTTGTTTCATGGCCCATGCATGTGTTTCCACTGGTGTTTTAAGTGGCTTTACGCTGAGTGAAATAGCATTACTTAAACAGTAAAGTATAAACATAATATGGCTCGTTTATTAAGGTCCCAATGCTGCAGCTGAAAGGCATTCTAAGCAGTCTGAATACACAGACAATGCCAATGTCCTTGACTTCATAGCAGCTACGACAACAGGATACTTTCATGTGGACAATGACCCTTCTCTCCTTTTTTAGCAGTAGGAGATGGTCTCTGCTCTATGCCCTCCCCATCTAGTCCAAGATATTATGAACCAGTTACATATTGTTCTCATGAATCATTTGACAATACATTTTGCCGCCAAAATTGAATAGAAATCCATTTCACTGTAAAAGATTGGAGTCGCCATCCTCATTGATGGTTATTGTCAAAAACAGTAGTGTATTGTTAAGACCATGAAGAAAAGAGTAAGTAAAACTGTTGGGATCCTTTTTCACAAAATCCTTGTTAGAATAGTATTTTGAGTCTTGGCTGTACCCAAAAAAATAGAGATATTATTTTAGAAGACGCTGTTTTTCCCTCACTTACATCTCCTGCCAGCTAGCCAGTTAACCTTCAGGTAAGCCCACCTACAGTATCTATGAAAGTCTTTGGACTTTCTCTGGTTCAGCTATACATCATTGTGTCAACAATGCCAACCACTCAATGATGGACATTGTCAGATATATTAGCATACTTGTGAGATATAGAATATTCTAAGATAACATTCTTTTCTGTCTCCAATAGTTCCCAGTGAGATTGATCAGTTTTGTGACAGTGTCAGCTTGCTTCATGCCACACACCATAGTGGCTTTCCTTTTCTTCTTATCAGTCTTCTTGGCATTACCTTCCCAGTATCTCTTACCCTTGCATTCTTGTCTCCCACTGTGCTTCTGGGAGAAATCAACCTCATATGTTTTAAAAATAGGTTCTTTGGTCTAAACTCAGGCTAAGTAAATGAGTGAGGCCCAGAAAATGAACACCTTTAATGAATTCAATTGTCTGCATGCACAGCTCAGTTAGGGACAAACCAACTCCTCACCATGTTTCCTATTTTCCAGCAGATCTCAGTACTGACAAAGGGTCTAGGAATCGCTTTCAGAAAAAGCACCATCAGTGAAGCAGGTGATTTCCAGCACATTCTTCTTGCTGAGACTCCTGTAGACTCTAGGAAATTGTAAAGACTGGATAAGAGCTACCTGTCCTTACAAAACTTTCATGAAGTCATTGTGTTTGTTAGTTTCCCATAAAAATACCATGGGTTAAGCCAGTGGTTCTCAACCTTCCTAATGGTGCAACCCTTTAATCCAGTTCCCCATCTACAGTTTCCCCAAATCAGAAAATTATTTCATTGCTACTTCATAACTGTAATTTTGCTACTCTTATGGATTGTAGTGTGACTATCTGTCACCATCCACAGGTTGATAACTATGGGACTAAGCAGAGGATTCTGAGATGGCTACAGACCTAAGTCATTGGAATGTGCTTAAAAACAGAACTGTATATTGAAAATACGTTCTGGTTGATCCTAAAGGGGAAAAGTAAGCCTTCCAATGTGCTTTTCAAGACAGAATAAATAGGATAAGAACCAAGAGGATCCTAGCACTTGGGAGACAGAGGCAGGTGGATGGCTATGAGGTTGAGGCCAGCCTGGTCTACAAAGTGAGTCCAAGACAGCCAGGGCTGCTACACAGAGAAACCCTGTCTCGAAAACCAAAAACCAAAAGCCAAACCAAACCAAACAAACAAACAAACAAAAGCCAGGAGGATGAGGAGCAGGAGTAAGAACTTTATTATGAAATGAGTGGGATACAGAGAGAGTCTATCTCAAAGTGAAAAGAAGAACTTCACTATACTTATTGAAATCTCAGTAACTGAAAGGAAAATAAATACAGAGAAAAATCCCAGACCTGTGCCAAACCAGGAACAGCACAACATTGATGGGATAGGATTCATGCTGGTCATGTTGGAATCCATAACTAATGTGTAAGAATAATTCTGAGATGTCAGAAGAAACTCACTTTAAAGTCTAAATAGTGAAAATACATTTTCTGAGAAATGGCAAACATAAGGAACTTCTTTTATGTAATTAAGAATATACTACTGATGGAGGATCTGGACAAATTTTCATAAGGGCAGGTCATAAAAACAGAGCTTATTGTAAGTATATATTTTATTCATTCATTCATCTGTTTCAACTCTTGTCTTTGAGTTTCCAGTATGGGGAAAGTGCTGCAATGGGCACTGGGGCTTCAAAGTTGAATGGAATGCTATATTGGTTTTAAATAAACTTTCTGATACACAAAATGAGCACCTAGTGGTTTTGGAATTTAAGCTGACAAAACATTAAATTCCTGTAATGAACAGGGAGTGAATGATTAACATAACATGGTCAAGAAAAAAGTTTCCATTGCTTTTAAGTTTAAAAGCACTCTATAAAATTCATTTAAAAATGTTAAACTTTTATTTAGTTGTTCACTTTACATCCCAATCATAGTCCCCATCCTCCTCTCTTCTTGGCCCCACCCTACTTCTCTCTTCCTCCCTCCAATCACCCTCAGGAAAGTGGGCCACTAACCCAACCCAGCACATCAAGTTCCATCAGGACTGAACACATCCTCTTCCACGGTGGCTTAGAAAGGCAGCCTCACTAAGGGGAAGTGATCGAAAGCAGTCAACAAAGGCCATGTCAGAAATAGTCCCCACTTCCCAAGTTGCCCATCAGGTATGTATATGTAGGAGGGCTAGATCCAGGCCATGCCTGGTCCTTGGTTGGTTCTTCAGTCTCTGCAGGCCACCTTGGGCCCAGGTTAGTTGGTCTTCTTATGAAGCTGCTGAACCTCTAGGTCCTTCTATCCTCTACAACTCTTCCACAAGGTTCCCTATGCTCTGCCCAATCTTTGGCTGTGAGTCTCAGCACCTGTTTCAATTCTTTGCTGGGTGGAGCCTCTTAGAGAACAACTATGCTAGGCTCCTGTCTGAAAGCATAGTACAGTGTCATTAATCATATCAGAGGTTGGCTCTTTCCCATGGGGTAGGTCTCAGGTTGGGCCAGGGATTGGCTGGACATTCCCTCTATCTCTGCTTTATCTTTAGCCCTGCACATCTTGTAGGCAGGGTAAATTTTGGATCAATTTTTTTTTGTGGATGGGTTGGTGTTCTCCTCCCTCCACTAGGAATCCTGTCTATTTAGAGGGTGGCCTTTTCAGTCTGTCAGTAATGCCCCTGCCCACAGTTTCTCTTCTAACTGCTCCCCACCCTTGATTCTCTCCATACTCCTTTTCCTATCCTGTTCTGTCTCTTCAAACACTTCAAATGTCTATTCTACTTCCTCTTCTGGGTGAAATTTGGGAGTCTTCCCTTGGGCCAACAGCTCAGGCTCTAAGATTAACAATTAATAAATGGGACCCCATGAAACTCAAAAGCTTCTGTAAGGCAAAGGTCTCTGTCAATAGAACAAAACGGCAGCCTACAGATTGGGAAAAGATTTTCACCAACCCAACATCTGAAAAGAGGATAATATCCAAAATATATAAAGAACTCAAGAAATTAAGCACCAAAATCCCAAATACTCCAATTCAAATATCGAAGACAGAGCTAAGCAGAGAATTCTTAACAGAAGAATCTCAAGTGGCCAAGAGACACTTAACAAAATCCTCAAAGTCCTTAGTCAACAGGGAAATGTAAACCAAAACAACTCTGAGATTCCATTTTACACCAATAAGAACGGCTAAGATAAAAAACTCAGGAGGCAGCACCTGCTGGTGAGGATGTGCAGAAAAGGAACACTTCTCCATTGCTGGTGGGAGTGCAAACTTGTACAACCACTTCAGAAATCAATCTGGCACTTTCTTAGAAAATTGGGAACAGCTCTACCTCAAGACCCAGGTATACCACTCCTTGGCATATACCCAAAAGATGCTCCACCATACAGCATGTTGCTAAATCGTGTTCATAGCAGCTGTATTACTAATAGCCAGAAAGTGGAAAAAACCCAGATGTCCCCAAACCAAAGAATGGATAAATAAAATGTGGTACATTTACACAATGGAATAGTGCTTCGCTATTAAAAACAAAAGAATCATGACATTTTCAGGCAAATGGATAGAACTAGAAAAGATCATCCTGAGTGAGGTAACCCAGGGCTAGAAAGAAACCTATGGTATGTACTCACTTATAAGTGAATATTAGCTATATAGTACAGGATAATGATACTACAGTTCACAGACCTAAAAGTCATTTTTTGAAGAACATATTGGCAATGGGTAGGCAGAGATGAGGGGGTGTGGTCAAAGAAGATTATGAGGAAGGAATGACATTTAGTGCCAGTCTTGAAAACTGTTATAGGACTGCACTCCAGCCAGGGAAGCAGGTAGGCAAGATAGGGAAGCAAGCAGATCTTCACCCCTCCCTTTCTTCACATCCAATTCCCCATTCTTATTGCCAGCTCTATAGCAAACTACCTGCTGTGTACCCCTCAACCTTCTCCCTGACCCTTCTTCTTCATTCATCCCTACCCATCCTGTTATCCCAGCCCCCAGCTCCATCAGGCTTTCACAGAGAACCTGCTGGCCAAGACTGACAGAGAAGCAAGTAGGTCAGCAAAGCAGGTAGGTGAACTTCAGCTCTTCACACTCCCACTTCTCCCCTATAACCAATCCCCAAGTCTCATCCCCAGATCAAAACAGACTACCAATTGGGGCTTCTCCTCACTCTCTGAGCTTATTCCCAGTAGACTAAGCAGATCCTGGTGGAACAATCTGTGTTCCAGTGGAACTCCTCAGCCCCTCTCCTAGCCCATCCTCTTTCCTAAGAGTCAGCTCCCAAGAACTAGAGATACATTCTACCTGAAACCACCCAGTGGCTACACCTATCAGGATAACAAAAGTATTCCCTACCAGGCAACACACAGTCCCCAGTCTGTCAGAAGAACCAGAGGACAATGAACCCACCCTGTGAGAGGTGAAAAGAGGAACCAGAACAAAGGAGCAAAACACCAACCTAACAAAATCAACCTAGATGGCAGTGTAAAACAAACACAATCAATAACAGCCAGAACAAAATTTCTCCACCAAAGCCCAGCAACCCTACCAAAGTAGGCCCTGAGTATTTTAATATAGCTGAAGCATGAGAAAAGGGTCATAAAACATCCTTTATAAATATGATAGAGGTCATTAAAGAGGAAATGAATACATCGATTAAAGAATATTATGAAAATCCAAACAATAGAAGGAAATGAATAATACAGTTCAAGACCTGAAGTGAAAATAGACTCAATAAAGAAAACCCAAACTGAAGGAGATCTGGAAATGAAAAACTTAGAAAGTTGAACAGGTACCTCAGACATAAGCCTCACCAACTGAATACAGGAGATGGAAGTGAGAATATTAGACATACAAGACATGATCGAAGAAATAAACATCTCAGTCAAAGAAACTGTTAAATCTAAAATTTTAAAAATCCTGGCACAAAACATCCAGGAAACCCTAGACACTAAAAGAAGACCAAATCTAGGAATAATAGGAATGGAGGAAGAAGAAACCCAGGTCAAAGGCATAGAACATATTTTCAACAAAATCATTCAAGAAAAATTTCCTAACTTAAAGAAAAAGATGTCTCTATGAAGAAGCATACAAAACATCAAGTGGATGGGACCAGAAAAGAACGTCCTTGTAGCACATAATAATCAAAACACTAAACATACAGAACAAAGAAAGAATATTAAAAGCTGTAAGGGAAAAAGACCAAGTAATGTATAAAGGCTGAATAGTAGAATTGCACCTGACTTTTCAATGGAGACTCTAGAATTTCTACAGACTCTGAGAGACCACAGATGCCAGCCCAGACTACCATACTCAGAAAGACTTTGAATCACAATAGATGGAGAAAATGACATTCCATGAATAAAGCCAAATTTAAGCAATATCTATTGACAACTCCATCCACACAGAAGGAACTAGAAGGAAAACTCCAACGTAATGATGTAAACCACACCCAAGAAAACACATGGAATAAATAGTTCCAGACTAACAAATCACAAGAAGGGAAGCACACAACAACAAACAGATAAACAAACAAACAAAATAAAAAGAATCAAAATGACTGCTCATTAATGGTTGCAATTCCCCAATAAAAAGACACAGACTAACAGAATGGATGCTAAAACTGAATCCATTTTTCTGAATCCAGGAAGCACACCTTAACATCAAATATAGATATCACCTCCATGAAAAAGAGTGGAAAAAGATATCCCATGCAAATGGACCTAAGAAGCAAGCTGATATATCCATTTTACTTCCTAACAAAATAGACTTCAAACCAAATCTAATCAGAAGAGAGAAGGAAGGACTTTAAGGACTCATCAAAGGAAAAATCTCCCAAGAGGACATTGCCTTCTTAACAACTACGCCTCAAACACAAGGGCACACAAGTTCATAAGAGAAACACAACTACAGCTTACATCACATATTGACCTTCACACACTGATAGTGGGAGACTTCAATACCAGACTCTCACCAATGGGCAGGTCATCCCAACAAAAATTAAACAGATATACTGGGCCTAATAAATGTTATAAACCAAACGGAACTAAAAGATATTCACATAACATCTCACCCAAACAAAAGAATATACCTTCTTCTCAGTACCTCAAGACACTTTCAAAATATTGACTAAAACATTCAGACATAAAGCAAGTCTTAACAAATACAAGAAAATTGAAATAACACCATGGATCCTGTATGACCACCATGGACTAAAGCTGAATATCCACAACAATAGAAAGCTACCAATTCATGGAAACTGAACAAATCACTACTGAATTTAAAAAGTCAGAATTAAGAAAGAAATGAATGACTTTCTAGAATTGAATAAAAATGAATATACAACATATCCAAAATAATAAGACACAATGAAGGTGGTTCTAAGAAACAAGTTCATACCACTAAATGCCTACATAAAGAAATAAATAGATCTCATATTGATAATTTAACAGCACACCTGAAAGTTTGAGAAACAAAGGGGGAAATCTTATCCAAAATAAGTAGATAACAAGAAATAATCAAACTCAAGGCTGAAATCAATAAAACAAAAACAATACAAAGAAGCAATGAAACAAAGAGTTGATTCTTTGAGAAGATCATCAACATTGACAATGCCTTATACAAATTAACTAAAAGACACAGAGAGAAGATCAAAATTAACAAAATTAGAAATGAAAAGAGCGGAATAACAGACACATACATAATCCAGAAAATCGTAAGGACATACTTTAAAAGCCTGTACTCTACTAAATTTGAAAATCTAAAACAGTGGATAATTTTATCAATACATACCACTTACCAAAGTAAAATCAAGGTTAGATTAGCATTTTAAACATACCTATAACCTCCAGTGAAATAGAAGCAGTCGTTAAAACCCAACAAAGAAAAGCCCAGGACCAGATGGTTTTAATACAGAATTCTACCAGACTTTCAAAGAAGAGTTATACTCCTCAAATTATTCCACAAAATAGAAACAGAAGGAATATTGCCTAATTCATTTTATAAGGTCACAGTTACCCTTATACTCAAACCTCACAAAGACTCAACAAAGAAAGAGAATTACAGACCAATTTCCCTTATGAACATAGATGTAAAAATTCTCAATAAAATACTTGCAAACCAAATCCAATAACATATCAAAAAGATCATCTACTACTATCAAACAGCCTTCATGCCAGAGATACAGGGATGGTTCAAAATATGTAAATCGATAAATGTAATCCACATAGAAAAGAACTAAAAGACAAAACTTACATTGTCATCTCATTAGACACAGAAAAGGCCTTTGATAAAATCCAACACCCCTTCATGATAAAAGTCCTGGAGAAATTAGGGCTGCAAGGGACATACCTCAACATAACAAAGGCAGTTTATAGCAGGCCTATAGTCAACATCACCTAAAATGGAAAGAAACTCAAAGCAATTCCTCCAAAATCAGGATCAAGTCAAGTTTGCCCACTCCCTCAATACCTACTCAGTATAGTCTTTTTAGTTCTTGACTAGAGCAATAAAACAACTGAAGGAGATCAAACACATGCAATTTTAAAAAGAAGTCAAAGTATTGCATTTGCAGATGATATGATAGCATGCATACGTGATCCTAAAAATTCCATCAGGAAACTCCTACCGCTTATAAAATACTTCCAGCAAAGTAACTGGATACAAATTTACCTCACAAAATCAGTAGCCCCTTCTACTTACAAATGGTAAACAGACTGAAGAGGAAATCAAGGAAACACCGCCTTTTACAACAGCCTCAAATAATTAAAATAACTTGGGTTAAGTCTAACCAAGCAAGTGACTTGTATGCTAAAAATTTTCAGACATTGAAGAAAGAAACTTAAGAAGAGATCAGAAGATGGAAAGATCTCTTCTGCTCCTGGATTGGTATGATGAATTTAGTAAAAATAGCCATTCTACCAAAAGCAATCTATAGATTCAAGGCAAACTCCATTAAAATCCAATGCAATTTTTGTTTTACTGATCTTGAAAGAACAATTTTCAGTTTCATATGGCAACAAACAAAGATTCCAGCTAAAACAATCCTAATTAAAAAAAAAAAAACCTTAAAAAAAAAACTGCTGGAGTTATCACCATCCCTGATTTCAAGGTTTACCATGGAGGTATAGTAATAAAAACAGCATGGTATTGGCACAAAAACAGGTAACATTGATCAACAGAATCTGATTGAAGATCCAGACATAAATCTATAGTAAAAATTTTGGAATTTTGGTTTCTTTAAAAACAGTCATAGAGGAGGGGAATAAGGGGGAAATGGGAGGGAGGGAAGAATGGGAGGATACAAGGGATGGGATAACCATTGAGATGTAACAAGAATAAATTAATAAAAATTTTAAAAAGACACAGAAATATCATAAGAATGTTTTCATTTTAATCCCAGGTGTAGGGCTATCTGGCTGCCTCAGACTGTCCATAGCAGCTGACTATGATTTGCCTCATGCTCTAACAGAGGTGTGGTTTTGCGAAGTGCGGATAGTTTCTGTAATGATGTGACATTTGGAACCCTGAGGACTTTTCAGTGGATATATAAAAGCTAGGGCTCCAAGAGGCAGGGTAGATTGTTGTTTGTTTGTTGTTAGTTGCTGTTGGTCATAGTTTAAGTAGTTGTGTGTAAAGAAGAAGCATCAAGAAGTTAGATCTCCTGACTGTGGAGATAAAACTTACCCCGAGGAACTCAAAGCCCCTAGCCAGCAGGAAGTAGTCTAACATTATCATCACTCCCTTTCCATCCCTTGACTTTATTCAGAGGTCTCTTTCCTTGCCTCTACATTCTTTTTCAACTCATCTATAGTGTTAGGGGGTTAACAGGAAAATGTAGAAGATTGAGGAACCCATAAAGTAAAAAATGGCAGCTACATAAATCCACACCACTTATGCAAATTCAATTTTTGATAAAGAAGCCAGAAATGCACATTGAAGAAGAGACAACATCTTCCACAAATGGTGCTAGTCAAACTGGATGGTTGCATGTAGAAGAATGTGAGTAGATTCATATTTATCTCTCTACACAAAACTCAAGTCCACATACATCAAAGACCTCAACATAAAACCAGATACACTGAACCTGATAGAGGAGCAATTGGGGAAATAGCCTGGCACTCATTGGCACTGGAGACAACTTTCTGAACAAAAAACTGTTAGCACAGGTACTAAAATCAACAATTACTAATTGGGACCTGAAAAGCTTAAAAAGCTTCTGAAAGACAAAGCTGCAACTTAAAGAATGGGAGAAAATGTTTACCAACTACACATTGGACACAGTACAACTATCCAAAATATATTTTTAAAAACCTCGATATCACAAAAACAGTAACCCAATTAATCATGGGGCACAGATCTAAACGGAGAATTCTAAAACTTAAATGGCTGAGAAACATTTAAAGAAATGTTCAACACCCTTAGTCATCAGGGAAATGAAAATCAAATTCTTTTTAGATTTCATCTTAAACCTGTTAGAATGGCTAAGGTCAATAATACAAGTGACAGCTCATCCTGGGAAGGATTTGGTGTTAGGGGAACACTCCCCCATTGCTGGTGGGAATGCAAACTTCTACAGCCAATGTGGAATTCAGTGTGGCATTTTCTCAGGAAGGTGGGAATTGAGGTACATCAAGATCCATCTATACCCATAGATTACTTCCTCTTGCAACAGAGGCACTTGCTTAAATATGCTCATTGGCACTGCATTCACAATAGCCCACAATTGGAAACAACCTAGATGTCCCTCAAGAGATGAATGAATAAAGAAATTGTGGTGCATTTATATGTGGGAATATTGCCCAGCCTTTAAAGTAAATGAAATTTACATGTGAATGGATGGAACTAGAAGAAAAGCATCCAAAAGTAAGGTAACCTAGACTCAGAAAGACAAGTATGGCATGTATTCACTTATGTGTGGATACATAATAATATATATTGTTGTGTTAAGTCAATAATAACCAAGCCACACATTTGTAGAACCACAGAGGTTAGGTATAGAGCAAGTGGATGGAGCATGGGGTGGCAGATAAATCTCCCTAGGAAAGAGAAGTAGAATAGATTGTTATGGATTGGTGTGACTGGGGACAGACTGGAACATGAGGGTCAAGTGGAGAGGCAGAGTGAAAAGGGGCTTGAGGGGAGGGATATGGGGATAGACAGTTAAAATATAGGGCCATTTGAGGGGTAGTATCGAAACCTAATACAGTAGAAGAAGCTTCCTAAAATATATACATATATGAAGGAGATCTAAATGAAACTTACAAATAATTGGAGGGGTAGATCTTAAACTAGCCATCGTTTGCTACTTAATAAAGCTTCTAGTACCAGGATTTTGTTACATTTAATTGAGTTGTTGGCCAAAGGAGAACCTTCAAAGAAGCCAGGACTATAGGTTCTCTCTACAAAATGATGGCAAGGCCCCATTGCTGAAGACAACACAACTCATTGAACACGGAGAACTCAGGCTGATGTCTACATAGAGCCTTCAGCCCTAGGTGCTAGCATCTTTGACTTGGTACCAAAAGGTACTACTAAAGGAGAAAGGTAAACAGCCAACCCAGCCACAATTCCTTTGATCTACAATGGTGTCCTGCCTGTAGCATATACTAATGCAATGGTGACAAAACATGAGAGTGAGTAATCAACCAATATCTGATTTGACTTAAGGACCGCTCTTCAAGATGGTGACCAAGAACCTGAGACTAGATAGGCCAGGTACCTAGAGTAAAACCAAATACTACTGATGTTAAAAAAATTAAGTAATGCTGGGCATGGTGGCACAAGTCTGTAATCCCAGAACTCAGGAGGCAGAGGCAGGTGGATCTCTGTGAGTCCAGTACGGCCAAAGCAACACGAAGAAATTCTGTCTCAGAAACACCAGAAGAGGAGAAGGAGGAGGAGAAAGAGGAGGAGGAGGAGGAGGAGATAAAATGCCTCCTGATGAGATTCTGCTCTACTCATACACAGATGCCTTTTTCAGTCATCATCAGAGAGGGTTCTTCTGGCAGGAGATCGGAACAAATACAGAAACCAACAGCCAGACATCACATACACACACACACACACACACAGAGAGAGAGAGAGAGAGAGAGAGAGAGAGAGAGAGAGAGAGAGAGAGAGAGTCCTTGGAACTCACTGCTCTAAATAGAATATCTCCATCAAATCCCTCCCCTCAGAGGTCAGGAATCCCATGGAAGAGAGAGCAGAAAGAGCCAGAGGAGATGGAGGACACCAAGAAAACAAAGCTCTCTAAATCAACATGAGCAAAGGTCATATGAACTCACAGCGACAGCTTGCACAGATCTGCACCAAATAGGGCATTAAAGCTGAAAGGAAAAGTGACACATGCCCCCACCTGGAACCTGGGAGCTATCTCTAATTGATAACCACTTGCTATGTAAATTAAACTTCTTCCAAGGGAAGTCTCACTGGGGAAACAAACTACCTTAAAGGGTAAGCTTCATGCCCAGGGGTAGATGGACAACAGAAATAGAATTTAACAGCATCTATGTAGATTCCTTGTCTTATAATGTGTCAAGGGTCATCCCCCACCCCTTTTAACATTTTATCTTATTTTTATTTTATTTATATGTTTTTTCTTGTATCTTTTTAGTCTACAGGTATTTTGTGTATATATTATAACTTCCTTTTTTAGTATTTTAATGGGATTTCTGAATGTGTGAGTGAGTGGGTCTCTGTTTCTTGACCCTTCTCTTGGGTTCTTTCTGCTTGTTTTGTCCCTTTGTTCTAGTTTTTGTTTTGCTTTGTTTTATTCTTATCCCATAGAAGCCTGTTTGTTTTTCTAATGTGAGGCAGAAATGGGTTGGTCTGGATAAGAGGAGGTATGGAGCAGTAGAGATATATTACGTGAGAAAAAACCCCACCCTACTTTCAATAAAATGGAAAAGAAAAGAAAACTAGAAGGCTTTCAACAGGTGAGGAAAAGAGCCAAAACAGTCCAGGCAGTGGGGCAGAGCTCGGGAGCTCATGCTAAGGACTCTTGCTGACTCTACTCGCCCATTCACTGGTGTTCTAAGCATTCCCCAATCTCCCCAAAGCCACCAAAGCCTTCCTGTCTCCAGTTGTCTTTGTTTATTTTATTTTATTATGTGTATCAATGTCTTGCCTACATATATGTTTATGTGCCAGGTGCATGCCTTGTGCCTATGGAAGTCAGAAGAGGGCTTCGGATCCCCTGGAGTTGGAGTAATGAATGGTTCTGAGGCACCCATGGGTACTGAGAATCGAATCCTGGTCCTCTGCAACTGCAACAGAGGTTCGTAACCCAGGAGCCCTCTAGCTCCACCACTTGCCTTTCCTTATTACCATTTATATCCACATGTAGTTAGTTGCTGACTTTTCCTTACCTCTGTTTCGACTGCTTGGTTTTTTTTTCCCTCCACCTTCTGATTTCAGCATGCTAATCGAGTACAAATAAAGCACACCCACTCACACATTTGTGCCAAATACTCTCCTCTTCCGCCAGCTCTTTTTTTTTTTTCATCCATAATCATATTTACCATCTTTGTGACTCTGGGGGCACTTCTCCTTTGTTATCTTCAGTCTTCTTCCATTGTTACAATTTCCTTCTGTTTCTTCAATTGCATATTCATATTTCCAGTACCATTAAAAACAAGTGATAACTGCCTTCTTTACCATGTTTCTCTGACATGCGGCTAGTCCATCCCTTTTTTTCCATCTTCCCCAGGTTCCTAGAAAGCTAATTGTGTACTTTCTCCCACATGACTCCAATACCCATTCCCCGTTTGCTAATTTCTTGTACTCTAATCCCACTGCCTCATAAGCAGTCTTTTCTTCATACTGCCTGGCTGGCTGTATGTCCTTCAGTGGCTTACCAGGGACCATCTATGGGTCTGCAGTTCTGGTACCAGTTGTGTGTACAAGTGATGCTAATCTTCTCTGATCTGTTTTTGTCCCACAGCAGTAAGGGGCTGAATTCCCTCCATCCACTGAACATCCGTTGCTGTCCTCCCCTTTGTTAGGTGTCTGTGCTATGAAAATACAAATAATGTCAATTTCTCTCTTTTAAAGCCTTTATCCATCGGCAACAATGTATATGTCAATATGTTAATGTCAGAATAAAACATGTGTCAAGGACTCCTGGGAAGGTGAATAGCAGGTGAGTAATTGAACGTGGGGGTTGATGGGGCTTTAGTGATGGCCCTGTTTGTGTCTGGTGTAAAATGTTTGCCGGGCATGTGATGAGTCCAGTCAGCTAGACTGCTAAAGTAGGAAGGTGAGTGAGCTGACCAGACCAAGAGACCATAGTTTAGAAAAACAAACAAACAAACAAAAACCTAAAACTAAAACTAGTGGGCAGTAAGTAGACTTAAAGTTAGAATAGAAGCTAGCCCCGAAGGAAGGCAATTGTTTCTTTCTACCTCCTGCTCCACACCACCACAAGATGGCTTTGAAGTAAAGGTCTGTTCTGGTCACTTTGTTGTTTAGAAACCCTCAGTTGCTCTACGATTGCTTGAAGGATAAAACAGAGAAAGCAATCTCCTGAGTATGAGGCACTGCCAGGCCTAACCCTTTGTACCTTGTTTATCAACTCTGCCAGGCAGACAGTATCCTCTAAGCCAGTTGTTCTTGACCTTGAGCTTGGGAAAGGCATGGGGGCCATGCTAACACACAGGTGACAGGGCCCCAGCCTAGAGTGTTTGTGGTAGAGGCAGAAAATTTCAAGTTCCTAACAAATGTCTGTGGGTGCTGATGATAGATCCTGGGCCCACCATCAATGAAAGTACAGGAGCTTCTTAAATTGGGAGTCATGACTCCACAAGGGAGTATGTAACTGAATGTGGGAATCATGAAAAAAATAGCAACATCAAAAGGCTTTGGATAATGTAATCACTAAAACTTAATTCAAAGTCAAATATGTAATAACTGTGGGGTGTTTCTAGCAGGGCTGCCCTTCTTGGATCATGCACCTTTATTGCAGCCTTGGTTCTAAATACACCACAAGTGTACATTGCATCACGCATGCCTGCATGTTCAGGCAATGCCAATGACAGCTGTCAGAAACACCTCGGCTCCGATTCAAGACTATTATGTTATGAATTGCAGTGTTTGTGCTGTATATACAAAATTTCTTCTATTATGGAAACATAATGGTTTAATTATAGAAAACAGATTTTTAATATCTTCCTACTGTCATTCCTTTACATGTAAGTAGCAAATGAGTTTATCTTTAAATTGCATTGTATTAGATTGTTTGAATTTAAAAATTGCTATTTGAACTGATGAGTTAAGTTTCATAAAGGACTGTTTGATGAATTCTGGCATATGATTAGGACAAAATTTCCAACAATTTCTAAAACGGCCTCAAACAAAGTTGTGTCAGTTTGTTCTATGTACTTTTGTGAAATGTAGTCCGGAGCACTGATAATTATATAATCCAAATATTGGTCAACTCTGAAAGATCTGTGTCCTGTGAAATAAAATATTCAAAGACTTAATCATTTGTGTATAAACAAGCATATTTACCTTATTAGTATAAAATTTGCTTTCGTCTTTAATAAGTGGTTAAACTATGTAGATGCTAAAGAAGTATTTTAAAACAAAAATTTGTTATGATTTATTATTAGTAAATGTTTGTGTTTGGTGGGCCTATATTATGGACCCTGCCCTCAAATATCAGGCCCTTGAACTCTGCCTCTGCCAGTAATATTTCATCTTGTCATTATTGTCTGGGGGAAAGTTCTAGAAAGCTTCTAGATCAATTTGCCTCAGTGGCTATATACCCGACTTCCAGTCTCTCTCCTAGCAGTTATAAGGCATCTCTGAGAAAGCAGGCACTAGACTAAATTTGATTTGACAAGACAATCTAGAGAGCATTAAAAAGTCAGTGCTGAACCCTTGACACGCAGGGTCCTATATTAATATGCTGATGTGCAGGTGTTTGCATGAGGCCCCTGGGTGGTCTGAAGGCTCAGGGAAGGAGGATCCAAGGAGGTAGGAGCCAAGGAGACTTCTAATCACAAGTCCAAAGAGGAAGAATGATCTGGGGACTGATGGTTGACAGTGTTGATGCATTGGTCTTCTACCACTGATTTCTTAAATGCCACGGTAAAGCTTTTTTTTTTTTTTTTTTTTTTTTTTAAATTCTGGCCTGCATCCAACAAATAAGAGACGCTTCTTTCTGGATGAATGAAATGAACACCAGTGTGTCCAATTTGTTTTCTGCTCCCAAGTTTATTTAAACAGAAAAGGCCATGACAAATAACCACAGTGCCATATACATTTGTCACATTTACGTCACATTTCTGTTAACATGCAGCTTATGGAAGTACATTTCATAGCTCTCCATCATCTTCTGTTGTCCTCCCATTTTTATCTGATCCATAGGAGGTAGATTTTGACCAACCAGCCATTAGGCACAGAACTCTGTATTTACCTACTTGGCAGAGCCTAAAACTGAGCATCTCTAAACAATGATTTTTAAAAACTAAGATATTAACTTTATATGGAAATCAATTTTCCTAAAATGAACTTTAAAATTAAAAAGGAAAAAAGCAACCATAAAACCAGAATAGTAGAGAGATACTGAAAAAAAAAAAAAAAAACAAAAAAAAAAAACCCAAGCCCCAAAACAATAACAACAACAAAAACTTACACTTAGCTTTTTTCAGCTTACATCACAGCAGCATAGCGCCACTTTGCCATCTAGTGTTGTGGCTCAGTATTACCTGTGACAAAAGCAATGAGCACTTTGCTTGTCTCGCTCCTTTGAGTTGTCTGGAGCTCACAAAGTGCAGTACTTAATTGTACTTCGAATGCCATAGATACTATTAGGAAAAAAAAAAAAACGTTTTCCTTCCCATTCTTCTCTTCTGGATGTCTAATAAACAGTCAACTGCTCCTGAACTTAGATTACTTCACAGTTGGCGTCCTTAGAAAAGAACCCGGCCATATGCTGTTAAAGTGGTGCGTGCTTGGAATCCAGCACTCAAGAGACTGAAGGATGGTGAGTTTAAGGCTAGCCTGAACTACATATATAGTGAGACATTGCCACAAACAAACAGACAAGGGCCTCTTCTTGGATGGAGTTGCATGGTACATCGCTTGCTTAGAATGTGTAGGGACCTGGGTTCCACAGCAAACTCACACCCGTGAGCACGCGTGTGTGCGCTTGCGCGTGCGCGCGTGCGCGCCCGCGCGCACACACACACACACACACACACACACACACACACACACACACACACACACACACACACACCACACGCACACGGAGGGAAGAGGGGGATCCTCCTCCTCACTTCCATTTGCTGGGAGATTCCTTTCCAAGATAGAAGAGACTGTGGAGGAGGCGACGGAGCAACTGCAAATGACCTTTGTCTCTCAGCTAGAACTGACACAAGACTAAGCATGGCCTTTAAGGCAGACTGCAGTTGATGAGGAAAGCCTGCATGTAGGCTTCACATTTAATGAATGGAGCAATGCCATCAGAGTTCAAGTCCTTCTTTGGCCCTCTGCTAGCTGTAGAAGCTCGAGCAAATCACTTGGCTTTTCTGTACTTCAATTTCTTTGTTTGTATAACTGGGATAACACTAGCCTATGTTGCCTATACTGGCTTCAAATTCCTGGCCTTAAGTGAACCTCTTGAATAACTGGGCTTACAGTCGCTTACCACTGTGCCAATCCAGACCATTGCTTGAGTCTTTCACTCAGGGCTTAATATTTGCATGATTTTTAAAACATTTCTTAACTTCTTTTAGCTTTGCTTTCGATATTTGTTTGCTTATAAAGTCCTTATACCTAGCCTATTGGACACTCAGAGAAGATCATTTTAGTGCATTTTCCTGCTATATGACAAAACCCAGAAATAATCAAAATAAAACTAATAACTAACTGTAATGACTGTCAGTAAGAAGCAAAAGCAAAGCAAAGCCAATATTGCCATAAGAAGGAAAAAGTAGGTTAATATTTTTATTTATATGAATATATTTTTAAAAAGAAACAGCCTACTTAAGTTAGAATCATCCCACTGAGTGACAGTACAGGACTCCAGGATTGATTTGCATGTAGAATGACAGATCTGAGCATCTCAAGTTCTGTTTCCTCCTTCTCCAGTCACTGTATTTTTGTGTTTTCAGATTTACTGCATTAATGCAGCAGCATGTAGAACCAACCACAGATACCAGAGAGGCAAACTGCATAAGAAGTGAGCTGAAATTATTCCAAACCAGCTCAAACTTATTCAAGA
This sequence comes from Acomys russatus, assembly GCF_903995435.1. NCBI lineage: Eukaryota > Metazoa > Chordata > Mammalia > Rodentia > Muridae > Acomys > Acomys russatus. The sequence goes on from NC_067169.1 coordinate 16,690,525, forward strand.
GTTGACTGCTCATGGCAAGGTCTGCATGGGTCAGTGGATTCACTGGCATTCCTTGCACTTTTTTCCATATAAAAAAAGACTCATTATTAGGGAGTACGTGATAAAAATGTGCCACGTTGAGGTACATATAACATGCATATAAATGTGGTGGGTGTGTGTTTTATGTGTGTGTGTGTGTGTGTGTGCGTGCGTGCGTGTGTGTGTGTGTGTGTGTGTATGTGTGTGTAATTTACAAGTCATCAGGAACTTCTGTGGCTGAGCTGTAGAACTTAAGGTAACCGAGGGGTAAAGGAAAGAGTGTTACATTACAGACAATGTTTAAAATAGTGAGGCTGTAGAGAAAAAAAAATAAAAACAGAAAAGGTCGCTTTGTAGTGGGCTTAGCATTCTTTCTCATTTCTCCACATGTAATCGATTTTCTTATTGCTAATATCTGGAGCAGAATGATTACTCCCACTGTCCTGTCCTTGGTACTCTTTGTTTCTGAGCATTCTATGAAAAAAAAAACTGCCTGTATAATACATATTCAACACTATCCCATGGGTTGTCTCCTTTTCTGACCCTCTTCTTCCCACCCTGAGCCTGTTGTCCATCTTCTCATAAACACATGGTTACAAATACATGATTGTGAACCGTCAGGTGATCAAGGAATGAATGGCCATTAACTGACAATTTTAATGTCTTACAGCATTTTAGGACAAATACCCACCAACTTGGGCCTTAATTCGGAAACATGGCTATTCTCTAGAATTCCTCTCAAAATGTCTTTCAGTATCATAAGGAAGGGTTGTTCTGATGCATGTGGGCATATGGTCATGGGGGTGCCACCCTGGGAGTCGTTTGGCAAAACTGTCACTTGTTTCTTGGTTCTCAGATTTGTTCCCTGTCTTTAATAGCCTCCACCGTGTGTCACAAAATACTCCATTTACCTGATCTCTGGCAGGTTAGGCCAATGCAGGGCAAACCAAAAGAGTGGAGGGAGGGAAACGGAAGGAAGGGGCCTGGCTAGTGCTCTACCTTCTCACTGCCTCAGGCAGCTACTCCACAGAGACACATTTCCTGAAAAGTTAATGAAGCTGAGGCTCCAGGGCCTCCCACTTGCACAGGCCTCTTCCAATGCCCTGTGTGCATACTTTTGAACAGCTTTATTGAAATATAATTTACGTGCCATAAAATTCACTCATTGTGAGTATATGGTTCAATGGTTTTTACTAAATTTATCGAGTTGTACAACCATCACCACAATCCAGTTTTAGAATACTTCCATCACTCCCTCCCTAAAATTCCCCCGTGTCTGTTTTCAGTCAATCCTGGCTCCCAACCCCAGGTTCTAGTAACCACTAATTTGCTTTCTGTCTCTATGGATTTGCTTATCTCAAACATTTCACATCAATGACATCGTAGTATGTGGTCTTTTGTAACTGGTTTTCTTTTCTGTGCCAAGTATTTTTGAGGGTTCATCCCTGTAGGAACAGACATCAGTGCTTTATTCTTTTATTGCCAAGTGCTGTTTCATTGGCTGAATATTTCTTATTTTAGTAATATATTCACTAGTTGAAAGACATATGTCTGACTTTGCATTTGTAGTTTGTGTCTTTTCTAAAGAGCATTCCCCAGGTTCTGGAAGCATCAGGTCAGGTCTCTAAAGCCTAGAGCTTCCTCCGCCTCTGTGTCTTTAACCTCAAAGATAGGCTCTGGCATCTATTGTCCTGTGTCTCAAATTTTGGGATATCATTTCCAAGAATGTTAGAAGAAATGCTGTGCCTTCCATTTTGCTCTCTGGGGTTTTTGTTGGTTTGTTTTTGTTTCATCACATGCCTTTTCTCTTAGTGCAAAGAACTGATGCTTTTCTTCAGTAGCCATCAAAGGGAGGCCTGCCCTGTGCATGTGAGTGAGCTTGGCAGCATGGTGTCTCTCAGTTGAATGTAAAGAGAACTTATAGCCCTAAGAGATACCTTCCCAAGAATCCTTGAGCCAGAACCACCAGCTAAATCAACAAATCAGTTTCCTAACCTGCAGATACTTTAAGGTACTAAGTCCCTTGTTTTTGGTGACTAAGGTTTGGAATTATTTGTTAAGAATGATAGACAAATACAATCTTGTCTTAAGGGTAGTAAAAGTTCCCACTGTGGTCAGTGTTTGTGTTGTCCTAAGGGGTTTCTTGCTTGTCTATCCACCATGGCCTTATCTAAACTTCTTTTGTTATTGGCCCCCTCTGTTTGAAACACTTAGAGCACTCACTGTCTGCTTCAGACATTTGTTGGGGAGGGGGTTCATCTTCGGTGACACATAGCCTTCTTGAGCCTTCACAAGCCTGTTTAGAGAAAGAAAAAAATAGTGTGTCAGTGTGGGAATGAGAGTCCTCGAGGACCAGACAGAAAGCCACTTGCTGAGCTTGCAGACAGCACGCACAGTGATAGTTCTGAGAGGTGATGACAGAATGACTGTGCAGCCTTTTTACCACCCATCTCCACCATGAGTAGCCTTCTTACCATCCATCTCCACCATGAGCAGCCTTCTTACCATGCTTCACCATGAGTAGCCTTCTTACCATCTTTCTCCACCATGAGCATCCTGGAGCAGGGATAGATATAAGAGCAATAATGTGTACTCTCCAATGGCAGCAGCCATCTTTGGGATTCCCGTTTGATGCCGCTAGATCAGCCAATGGTGGAGTCTGCACAGGGCAGGGCAGGTTCGTGATCCTATGAGGCCAAACCTCACTCCTGTGGGGTTCAATTAGCCTTGGCCTCACTAAAGATCCATGCTCTGGCTTGCCTGCTGTGGGAATGGACTTAAGCCCCCATCGGGATGCACCACCTGTTTGTGTGATGACTGCAGGGCAGTACAGATGGACTGGTGCACTAGCAAGTCCAGTGAATTCTTGTCCCTCTCATTAAGAAAGAACATGCTCTTATCTAGAGCAGTCTTGGGAAGCAGAAAAAAAAAGCCCTTGGCATTGGCTGCTCATCTTTCCATCCCTATCTCGGTGGGGAGGAGGGGCTGTTGCCTAGGGGAATTCCTTTCATTGGAAATGATTTTGCTTCCAGCCCTCAGCACTATTATTGCTTCTCCTGGGTGGAGGCCCAAGAGTAAACAGACCATAGAGAAAGCCCTATGGCATCACTTGGTCCCTTTGGGGCTGAGTGGTCCATGCCAGCAACGATCATTCTTCGCTTACACCCTGTGGTCCATTGCTTCTGGCAGCTTCTCCTGTGTGATTTCATGGACCAGCACCTTCAGTCCCATTCCCCAGCTCTGACAGAGGCATTGGCAGCTTCCTCTGACACAACTGGGCTCAGAAGCCCTCCCTGAGTTGCAGAGGTGATGAATTGCCTCAGAGTTATTGTGCCTTTCTCGTCACTGCGGACACCCAGCTGACAGAGGGACAGACAGAATCTTGGCAATAGGTGAGTCTGATGTCAAAAACCCTGTATGCAGTTTGTTTCCAAGAGCATAAGTCTGAACAGTGAAGAAGGGCATTCAAAGAAGGAAATTAGGAATCAAATGGCTGGGAGGATTACAAGATTGATTTCACTCTTGCTGCAACTGTCAGCTGCTTGGGGAATCTGAGCCCAGGCCTCAGCTAGAGCTGAGGAGAAGTTCAAGACAATGGCTAATAAGAAAAATGCTTCTCCCGCCTTCTAAGGACCACTGCAGTTTTCTCTTGCTGGAATAGATTTCACTAAGCAACTCGGTATTGAGTCTCATCATTTACATCTTCATTAAATATTAATCTACGTTCCTGTAATTGTTCATTGCTTTTTGTACCAGATTATGTGTAGAACTGTGCTGAGTGTTCACCTCTGCTTTTGGGTCTTGGTCTCATTTGGGATGCCACTATCAAGCCCAGTCCAATGCTGGGGACAAGCACAAAGCACAGGAGTCACTCAATGTCCACAGTGTGTCTAATGGTTAGTACTGGTATGATGACGGGACATTACTCAATCATAGATCATAGCGACCAAAACTGCAGACACTGGAGGATGGGAACAGGAAGATAAGAGCGAGGGGATTTCAATCAGAATGTAATGTGAATAAATTATAATAAAATGAAACTCAAAAAGTTTGATATTATTAGCTTTAAAAACAAACAAACAAAAAACCTACAGAACCCAAAACTGTGGGTACAGGGATCTCTGTAACACTAATAATCATGTGAACTGGATCTCGACATTAAAAGAAAAAAGTGAAAAGTGCTATTGACACAGACTCAAGTAATCTGGATTATTGGCATTCGTTTTGTTGTTGTTGCTAAGCACAAGTGTGAATGGGCCACGCTTAATATTGCAGAAGAAAGCCCACAATTGAGATCTTTCTTCTTGTACTGTAAAGTTGGGTGAGACACAAAATTGGGTACAGATACAGAATCCTCACAAGGAATGCTTCAGAAAAATGAACATCCATACTGTTTTGCACCCATATATTAGCTTAGGTTGACCCCACTGGCTGCGCTTATTCATTTGAACCCAGTGAGAATAAATTATCATTCACCTATGTTTTGCATTGGAGTTTCTGTCAACAAGTAATCAAGTCTCTCCAGATGTTTCATTTACTATAACAAAGCCACTGTCATGAACAATAACGCACAGATGTTCCCTTTGAAAAACAGATTAAAAATGTTTTTGTTAATGTTTTCAAATTATCAAATGAATTGGGAAGAATATGGGTACAAAATTGGTTTCAGGACTATCTATTTGAAACTCGATTTTAAAAAAATTAATTAACTGTAACCTCTTTGGATAAGATTAATCAAACTTCAACAAATAAAGCAGAGAAATAAACAGCGTGGGTTTTGTTGTCAAGTGAGATTCTGATTTTTTTTTTTTCGGAAGTATTTTCTTTCTGTTGGCTTCAGTTTGTTCCCACACCCTTTATTTTCCTCACCATGCTTTGACTCGGGGTCTGTTTGCTATTGTGTTTGAGTCTTTGTTTCTGGAACTTCCCCCCCCCTTTATTTTCTAATTCTTTTCTATGATCTGAAAGCTCCATTCACACCCCCTTGTTAGCCATAGCACATCAGAATCTGCCATTACTGGTTTCAGATATTCTTTGTAACTGTAAGGTTTTCTTATTTTCTTTTAAACCTCATTTTGCATTGTTACATAATAGACCTCATTTGTCTTGTTTTTCCTATTGTGTCTTGGATAACTATTGATACACTGATTCATTGCTTCTTATCCCAGATGTTTCTGTAAGGGCTTGGATCATGAGCATTTAATTGTTCGTTTTAAAAAGAGATCTATTTTCTTACACTTTTGGGATAAGGATTTTAGGTAGGAAGCAAGCAAGCAAGAGGTGCTGTTATGGACAGAATGTTTGTGACCTGCCCTCCTCATCTTATGTCTTGAAACTCTCCAACTAGTGTTATGGTGTTAGAAGGCTGGGCCTTTGGGAGGTGATTTACTCATGTATTTGAATCCACCATGAGTGAGACTAGTGTCCTTATACAGAAAATCCGTGGGTACATTCCTTTCCACTATGTAATAGGATAGAGAGTTGGCAGTCTGCAACCCAGAAGGGGTTTCTCCTTTGAATCCAAATCTGCTAACACCTTGACCTCAGACTTCCTGGCTTTTAGAATTTTGAGTAATAAGTGCCATTGGTTTACAGGTTTCTTAGAAGACAGTGTTTAATATGTAGTACATAGTACTTGGTGAGAACGCTCGGCAGTTAAGAGCATGTCTTCTTGCAGAAAACCCAAGTTCAGTTCCCAGCACCCAAGTGGTGACTTACAACAGTCTGTAACTCCAATTATATAACTTCTATGAACTTGTTGATCATTCAAACTTTATTACAGCTTAATATATGTAATTTCATGTGAAGGTTCCTGACACAGGATTAGGCCATCACTATACAAGGTCAATCTAAGTGTGGTAGGTACTGTTGGAAGGAAAAAAGCTGTTTCCTCCTCCATGGTTGATGGGAAAGAATACTCCTAAGACAATTGAAATATCAGCTTCCAGCCCCCATTACAGTCAAAGCATAGTCATTTGACTCAATCTTGGAAAATGTGACAATGTGATCTGAAGAAACTTTCTTTTTTTTTCCACTAAATTATTTATTTAATCATGACTAAATTATTTATTTAATTACTTTACAGCCTGATCTCAGCCCAGTCCCTTCTCCTCCCAGTCCCACTCTTACACTCTCTCCAACCCCCATTGGGGAAAAAGGGAAGGCCCCCATGGGGTACCAACCCACCCTGGCACATCAAGTCACAGCAGGACTAAGTTCATCCCCTCCTACTGGTGCCTGAGAAGACAGCCAAGCTAAGGGAAAGGGATCCAAAGACAGGCAACAGAGTCAGAGACAGCCCTTCTGGTGGTTAGGAGGCCCCCATGATGAGCATCTGCACATACGCTACATATGTGTAGGGGGCTTAGGTCTGGCCCATGCATGCTCTTTGGTTGGTTGTTCAGTCTCTGTGAGTCAAGAAAGTTTCTTTTCTAAAAAGAAATGTTTCCTGGATGGAGAATGTTCCCTTCTCCAGCTGGACACTCGTATTTATATCCAATGCCTGGAACTCTGGGCGCCATTGTGCAACCATGGTGGAACAAGCTCAGTTTCGAAGTGAATGCTCTGAAGAGGGCCAAGGATGGAGAGAGCCTGATTCCCTTGTGCTAGCATGGAGCCACTGAACCAGCCCTGGAACCACGAATCTCAGTATTCTTGCTGTGTAAGTCAGAAGTCTCCTGAATGTTGAAGCTATTGTACTTAAGAGTTTAGCTAAATGCATGCAAGAGTGCTAAAAATTGTACAACAAGTGAACACTTTTATTTTCAAATATTTCAATAGACGCACAATTCAGTTTATGCTTATTGTGCTCCCACAAAAAGTGTGATAATGAGCTGTCATTTGGGAAAGTGGTTCCCTGCTAAATTCCAAGTCTATCTCCACATTAACCACTGCTTGTCTTCCACATCCATAAAATGGAAGTTGTTTCTGATTTCCAAATGATTAGGTGTTTATGATGAGTAGAAGCCTAACCGATCTGTGAGCCCCAAATTAAAGACACTAGAGGATCATTTTGATATTTATTTCTTTATTTTGTGTGTGCCCAAGTGTATGTATGTACACTATATGCATGCCAACACCCTAATGACTTACGAAGAAGATGCTGGGTTCTCTATAACTTCTAGTTATAGGACTAGCACCTAGACCTTAGCACATAATAGAGAATATATAGTTCATCTCGTTCCAAAGAGAGTAAAATGGCTATTTCCCTGCTCTTGTGTGAAGGATCCTGTATGCTTTGACTAGGAAGTAGGGTTGGCCTCATGAGCATATGGCTTGTGCAATCACATGCGGCCCTCCATATTTCGCATTCCATGCTCTGTTGATGTAGTCGTGAAAATTGTGATAGAGTTCTGTAGAGTATGTAGCTAGTCCCACTAAGAAATAGCTAGATCCCTGGCCTTTTGTGTGGTGAAGAAAGAGCTAATACCACTGCTTAGCTGACTTGATATAGCATCACACTGCTTTCCAAATATGTGTGTTTATACCATAGACAAGCCTACTCTTGTTCTTAGAGGGAAGCCTCTTCTTCAAGAGAATGGAGGTGAATGCAGAGACCCTTTGATGCACAAGATACTGAAAATAAATAATGGCTGAAGGCTCAGTGCTCAACAATACTTTTATACTAACCTTTTAGGGGTCCAAGGACATTGTGGGAGAGTGGATGGGTGGAAAATGTGAAAAATGTAAGAGCTGGAAGATGTGAAGAAAGGCATTCAAATGCCGTCGCTTAAGAATGGCATGGGTGGGGGCTGGAGAGACGGCTCAGAGGTTAAGAGCACTGGCTCCTTTTCCAGAGGTCCTGAGTTCAGTTCCAAGCAACCACATAGTGGCTCACAACCATCTGTAATGAGATCTGGTGACCTCTTCTGGCCTGCAGATGTACGTGCAGGCAGAGACTGAATACATAATAAATAAATCTTGAACAAACAAACAAACAAAAAAGAATGGCATGAGCATGGTAATCATGAAGTTTCAGCAACTGTGCCTACTGGCACTGGGCCCACATATGTCAGATCCTTCCCGCACAAGCAGCTGTAGATGGGGAAACATCTCACAGGACCCTAGTACTTACTGTTGATCTATTGGCTACTAACAGATTCCGGTTGTGTACTTGTTGGTGACCTCACTGGGCTCTAATGGATAGTTCCAAACCCACACTCACAGAGGGTCACCCTTAGATAAACTTTGTGGCATCATGAATTTGTGAAGGAGTTGTTTAGAAGAAGGAGGGTTGGCAAAAGTGGAAGGGAATTAAGAAAGGGTGTAGGAAAGAGTTGCCAGAATGAATCATATTGAAAATAACAGAATTTATTAATAAAACAAAGATGCAAAACAAAAGCAAACAGAAAACAGCTCTGCTCTCTCCTTCATGCACATTCTGATGTCAGTGTCCTCAGGAATACTCTAGCCAACATGTCAACAGTCTGTCTCTGTTTCTGTCTCTGTCTCTCTTCCTCTCTCTCTCTCTCTCTCTCTCTCTCTCTCTCTCTCTCTCTATCTATCTATCTATCTATCTGTACTCACTACTCCTCTGTCCCTCCACCCCTGTGTATTTCCCTCTCAGAATGACTTTTGTGGACCCAGTTCTTCTGGATGGGAGATGCTATTGTGAAGTTTCTTGTTTCTTGTGTCTTTAATCCATTTCCATATCTTGGAACCTTCCTACAGCCGCTCAGAAGGTCTTCATGACCCGTTCCGGACTCACCTACAGGTAGAAACCCTGAACATGTTTCTCATACAAGGTGGCATATTCTTCTTTTGGAAGTTAGTATTTACTGGAAAATTCTGGGTCTTGGACTTCTCAGGGTGATCAGACACCCTTTATTTTCCCTCCATGAAGTCGGTATAATCCAAGCATAAACCCATGGTGGTGATACTATGGCTGAGGTTTGACCCGCTACCCACATTACAAAAGAGTTATACATTACTCCTTTGCCTAGCCTAGTTGTTAGGTGGGGATTTGAAAATACTTTAAAAACTGCATTGTCACCATTATCTTGCGCCAACCATAAGCTGAGAATTTTTGGATTCGGTGTAATTACCATGGAATCAATAAACTTTAACTATGTTGTAAACAAAATCCTTGATTTTTAAACTAATGGTATTTTTAATAGACCAATCTCAATCATATGCATAGGGTAGAAAGTAATATTTTGAAACATGTAAATAATGAAGAAAGATAAATCAGGCTTTCAGACTATTCTCTGTTTAAAAAAAAAAAAAAGGGTACCCAGACATATATTATCCAAGAGGCTGAAATACAAAGTAGGAAGATGTATTGTAAGTCTAAGTGGCAGGACATATATAGTCTTATTTAAGTGTTTAAACATGAAAGTAATCAGTAATTTGGAAGAACTGACACAGACGGCCTAAATCATAATTAACAAAATACATGTCATTTTTGTTTTGTTTTGTTTTAAGAAACCACTTACATTTTAAATAAAATGAAGTAATGATACATAACTTTCACTCCATAAATACAATATTGTTTATTTTGGAAGGGTAAAGCTGTAGAAGCAGAGCACACAACAAGTGCATTTGGATTCAGAGTCCATGATGTCCCAGTAAAGTTCTTTTTTTTTCCCCAAAGGTCACCTGCCATCCGTTCTCTGCTTACTCAGTATGTGTGAAATGGCTCGTGTAGAAGAGATGTTTAAATGATGCAAAGCAGACTCTGCTTACTCAAGTGCAGGCAGGTAGCCCCACAAGTTCTCAAGAAAAGCTGAGGGTTAGCCAGTTAAGGACCAGAAAAGGGAAGCTTGAGTGAGTCTGGACCATCCAAAACGATGACATCCTATACACTAGTTTGTTTCTGCAGTGTTCAAAAGCCAAGCTGTGCTCTATCACAGCCTTCTTAAAATATTAGAAATCCCAGTCTTCAGTTATGCCTTGCCTCCCTAATACCATTTAATTATCATGTTTACTTTTCATTGATTTGCAAAGTTCATCACACACTGGTTCGTATTTGTCTACATACCATTTTAAAATCATTCTTTTGGAATGAACCAGTTGTTTTGCTTTTCTAATGTTGATATGACTGTTCTTTTTTTATTATTAGTGTGATTTACTGTGCAAAAAATGAGCTTCAGTATAACAATTTTATACACTTTGTTGATATTTCCCCCTATTGTCCTCTCTTGCTCTTCGCATCCTTCCCAACAACGGTTATTTATTTATATATTGCTTTTTTTAAGGCTAGACTACAAGCGCATGCATGTGCAGGCATTACAGTGCATGTATGAAGATCAGGACAACTTGGATGAGTTCTCTCCTTCCACTATGTTGGCCCTGGGGATCAAACTCAGATTATTAGTCTTCATGACCTGTGCTTTTACCCACCGAACCACTTTGCCAACCCTACACATTTTATCTTCAGTTGCTTTCTATCTTTTCTAATATCTAATCTGATGGATGCACAGAATAGATATTTGATAACAGCTTTTGAAAGAAGAGAACAAATGAGTAAGTGAAGTTCAGCAATTCAGTTAGTATATATTAGAGCATAAGGTGTGCTTCCTTATGATGTTTCGTTACATGAAATGTGATAGGACTGACTATGCATCCATGAAAACAGTGGAGAACAATGCTACTTCTCAATGTTAAATGATGCAAATATAAATGGATTTCTTTTCTAAGGTAGATGATGGTCCCAGTGCTTTTGAGAAATGCACCTTCATGTGCATTAAATAATTAGTTCAAAGTATCTAGTTGTAGATCAAATAGCGGCATAATGTGTTTAAATAGAATACAAAAGACACATAGAATCAAATGCTAAACAACACATTACCCACTAACCAGTAGACCCTGGAAATCAGCGAGTAGTGTTGAGTCAGTCTCATATCTAGCAAACGAGGATAACTGTAGCTACTGTATTAGATTATCCAGAGGCTTGGATGAGATAATGTCTTCAAAAAGACTGGGGCAGTGAAAGCACACAGTAATCAGGCAACATGTAGTATTCTTTTCTTCTTTCTTTCATACTACACAAGAGCCAGTATATTCCCCAAAACTTAGAATAAAATGAAAATGTGATTGATGTTGAAGGTCATTGGTCACACCTTTTTTTGATGATCAAGAAGTTACACTGAGATTCTGCAATGCACAATCATATTAAGCCAAATAATCTACTTAGGTTGATCTACAATCATTGTTATAAAATTATGATTAATTTTCTGTCTCTGCCAGTATACTTATTTGTTTATCTGCATATTTACCTGTTTTCCTATCTACATATCTATTCATGTATCTAGATAATTTAGTGCATAAGCTGAGCTATAAAAATACGAGACTGGCCAATATGTCTGCATAAGACGTCATGTACAATTTTGGATCTTCAATCGTCATAATAATTCAATCCAGCATAGTGTAGTAGGTTTACAAATGTCACTACATATATATCTTTAACTCTCTACCATACAGAGAGGATCTTTCATCCCAGCACCTAGTGATCTAGTCAGAATACTATTTAGGAAAAGAAACAGCTGCAACTCTTTAAAGAGGACGCCTAATTCTTAAACTCATCATATATGCAAGGCAGTAAGCATAGGCTTGAAAAGGATAGGATTTTGGACTGATTGTCTTTTAAAGAAAGAACAAAAACAAAAAAAAGTCTCTATGAAATCAGTGGGGCACCTTAGTCTGTGGTAAAGAGGTTAGATTCAACTTACTATTAGTTTGACACCGTTTAGCAACAAAGGTTGTCTTACACTGTCAAGTTCACAGGAATAAGATCACAGGAATGTTTAACAAAGCAATGAATTTCTATTTTGACTATTTTCTTATGAGACTATGAAGCTAATAAGAATGCTTAAATACATTGAAAAGAACGAAGACACTTTTTAAAAAGTCTTATTTTATCAACTACCTACATTTTATCCTTGCCACCCAAATCTCACAAAGATGTCAAACTGGAATATTTTATTTCTACATTTGTGGAATAAATATACTTGCAAGCTAAGCACTCCTCTAACAGACAGCTCAGGAACACAGTAGACATAGCAATACACACACAATAAAGTAATAGGTGATGGTCACGCCAGAGAATAGGTAAATTAATCTTTTCTAATATTTACAAACATATTTTATCCTTATAAAAACCATCACTTTTTTCCTCTGTACTCCCAGATATTTGTATATGACATGGGAACACAAACACTAACAAATGCTAAATCCAGTGCTAGGTGACAGAAAGCAACATCATTATTTCTGTAGTTATTTTGCTTAGTAATGAAATATTGTTAGTCATTTCAGAGACATTTTAAATCAAATTCACAGTCAAATTTTGTATTTATTCTTAGGTGTTTTTGAGAAAAATATTCATTTGTTTCCATTCATGGACTCGGTCATCATCATGTGACACTAGACAATAAAAGTACATTTTGAGAGATGTTTCTTAGCTGGTTTCAGCTTTGTGTAAACAACTTTTATAAAAAAAAAAAAGATAGCTATACTGTTGCTACATGATAGAATATTTTTGGACCGCCATCATATATACAGTCTTCCACTAATCAAAATCTCGTGTAGCACGTGAGTCTATATGCATGTTCTTTAGATAAAGCTTATTATATTTGAATCACAGTAGTCTGATCAAATTTCTCCTCCTTCACCTATACGTTTATGGGAAAGAGGTAATAAATTTTGCCACTAACTGTGGTATTTTTCAGTTTTTTCTGTGTAATGCTATGAGTTTTTGCTTTACACATTTTGAAAATCTGTTGTTATATTCCTATCAGTTGGTGACCATTACTTATATTTGTTATTTTCTCTTATTACTGTATTTAGCTACTTAATTTCAAATAATATCTTTTTGCCTTGAACTGTGCTTAATTTGTCATAAATGTTGCTGTATCTAATTTCTTTTTGCTGTTCTCTGGCATATTATTCTTGATCATTTTACTTTCAACACTTTTGTGTCACTACATTTAAGAAGCTTTTCTGGATTTAAAAATATAAGGAAAATGTTTCTATAACATTTGGACTGAAATCACATACATTACTGTGGATATTAATATTATTATTTTTAAGATTTCATCATGTGTTTTCTTTGTTTCTGTTCTCTTTAATTGATCTTGCTTTTTATTTTGTTTTCCTGTTCTTTGGTCATTATTATTAAAAGCTGTTTGTGGATTTGAAAAAGGAATTTAGGATCCCTCCTCCTCTCTTTGGAAGCACAGTATTGTCTTCTGGGATCATTGTTATGCATCAGTCTGTTTTCACTCTAAGTTTTTATTCTTCTTCTTTAGTTAAATGAACGTTTTGTTGCATTTCCATTTTGCTTCTTTTCTATGAAAATGGATAATTAACATCTTACTTCAATTATGAAAAATTCTCATCACTTACTTCTTCAAATATTATTTGGTCCCAATTGTATCTAATCATTTCTTTTGGAACTGATTAGATGTAGCTTAGAACTTCTCATTTTCACTGCTATATACCTTCATTTCTGTCATATTTGCCTGTTTTTACTTCTTTTTGATGAAGTATAAGTGATTTTTTTTCAGGTTTATCATCAACTGTATATAACCTAACCATTGAAGTTTTAGTTCCAATAGCTAGATCTTTCCTTTTCAATTTTCATGTCTTTCTCTTTCATTATGGGTTTGGTGGTTTCCTTTAGTTTTAAATTTATAATTTTAAACATTCATATCTACATAACATAAGCATAAAACAATATTTTTCCTTCAACTAGTCATTTCATTTATTAGTTTCTGGTATACCTTTCCAGTATTTCTTTATGCAAGTATAAGGATTTTTAATATTTTCTTATTCCTCACCCTTTTTTCAGAGAATGTCATATAAATGGGATTTGTGTTCTATATTTTGTACATGAACTCTTGACCTTATTGTACTCCATTCTATAGATATAACCAGTAATCTAATACTAGACTTGGGTTGTCCCATCTTTTTATCTTACTAAATAATACTACAGTGAATATCTTGCATATATCTCATTTCATGTATGCTCAGGTATGTCTATAGGGCAGTTATAGAGCAAGATTCCTAGGCCAAAGTGTATTTACATCTGGAGTTTGCATTGCTATATACCAGTTGCTCTCCATAGATATTAGAACACCGGCAAGTCTCACCAACAGTGTGTGAAACTGTACTCAGTTCTCCATAATCTCATAAAAAGTATGTATTGTTAAATTTTAATTATTTTTAACATATACCTTGTAATGCCTTTCTTATTCTGTCCAATTACCATGCTCTTTTTACATACCATCCACAGACTCTTTCTTTTTTGAGAATCATTTTTCTCATGCTTATAATTTATGTTAGTGAGCATCTTTTTAACCAGCTTTTTTATGCCCTTGGTACAGTTATCTTTTGATTAAAATGAATTCACCCTAAATGCAGCATGTAGGAGGGTTACTTTTATATTTTTTATGATGTTGTGGGTCAGGAAGTCAGGAAATACTTGCCTAGTTATAACTTGACTGGGTTCCTTCATGCTATTGTAGTCATTATGTCGGTTGATCCTGTAGCAATCCAAATGTATTACTAGGTTAGATGGCCAAGTTGGCTCACTCACGGGGCTGGCCCTTTCTCACCTGGCACTGTAGGTGGGAGCATGTCCACATGGACTCTCTAACATGGCACTGTCAGAATGGTGAGATTTCTTTACCTGAATATTTTGGCAAATAGGGTGGTATGCGCAAAACCTTGTAAAAGTGTAACCTTAGAAATCATGCAGCATCATTTCTGTTGTGCTCTGCTCCGATTTAAGTAGAGAGAACGTAAGTGCCCCAGCCTATGGAATATCAGGAATTTGGACTAGTACTTTCCAAACTACAATTGTAATATCCCATGTATCCTGGTGTATAGAAAGTTCTCTACACTGTGTCTCTCCCTGCCTCTTTTTCCATCTCCATACTATCCCATGCCTCTCTTTCTCTCCCTCCTCTTTTCTCCCTCAATCCTTCTCTCCCAGGTAGCTCAGAGGTTTAATTGGTTTGAAAATATCTCTCTCTCTCTCTCTCTCTCTCTCTCTCTCTCTCTCTCTCTCTCTCTCTCTCTCTCTCTCACACACACACACACACACACACACACACACACACACACACACATAAAGACAATTCATACTCCACATCCATTTGTGGCACAAACCTAAGAACTTCACTTTCCTACAGAAAACTTTAAAAAAATGATTCAGAACATCAGACATATCTCAGAAGTTAAAAGCACTTACTGTTCTCTCAGAGGCCCTGAGTTGTGGTCTCAGAATTTTATATTGGGCAGCCCATGATTGCCTATAACTCCAGCTCAAGTTCCAGGTCATCCAGCACTCTCTTCCGGCTTCCAACAAGCACCAGCCTGAATGTTTACAGATGCAACACACACACACACACACACACACACACACACACACACACACACACCACACTCTTAAAATGTATCTACGGTTGTGGGCAAAGAAAATGTTACTTTAGTTTCTTAGACGAATAAGTGAAGATTTTCTCGTCTACTTTTGCAGAGAGACTAGAGCTTCTGGAGCCCTGGGTTCTATTAGCATATTAATACATTCAAACTTAGTGTTTTTATGGACTCAAAATATTTTCTGCTGTCATTTGGCCACTAAATCCTAAACTTGGTCATGAACACTTACATATAAGTCTGATGCTGAAGCCTATCCTTAGTTTAAGGGACTTGATTTTGATTCCTTCTTTGATTTGTATTTGAATGGATGGTTTTGTTTTGAACTCCACTGTATATTTAAATGTAATTGTCAGGGCTGAGGATATAGTTCAATGGCAGTGTGTTTACCCAGCACACACAAGGCCATGGGTTCCCTCTCTAGCACTATACAAAGAAAGGATTCTTACTACATGGCATCCAATACTCCACGTGTTTGTAGCAAGAAAATCATTGGTAACTCAGATTACTGTAGTTCCAGATTGAGTTCTCAAACACAAAAAAGAAAGAACAGTTAGTGAACGGCTGACTAAAAGTTCTATTTAAAGCCATCATTACTGAGAAAGAATGACTGTTCCCTCTATTGGCATGCGATTCCATAAGGGCATCTCCTTCATATGTTCTGGTCTGGATTAGGAGACAAATGACATTTCAGTCAGCCCTAAATGGTGGCTGAAGCATGTGTAGTCATTGTCTTTTTGCCATCCAGCACAGATATTGTGCTTGTTGTAGATTTGGCAGGCTGATCAATAGGACCCAAATGGCAATCAATTTCATGTGATTGCTCTCAGTTTACCATCGATTTCAATGCTGATTCTATGGCAGAATAATGAGGAAAAGCTGACGCCAGTCATTGGCCGTGAATGCCACTACACATCTTTCTAGGTGGCTGCATAACATGAGCGGGGATGAGGGGGAGATCTTGATGTTGGGGATGAGAAAACATGTTAATTGGGTTGTACAGGAAAGCTTGAATTATGATATGCCTCCAATGCAGAAGGCCAAGGAAAAAACTCAAGTTGGTACAGCCTTGGGGCCACACAGCTGAATAAGATTGCATGGTAAGCTTTCCTAACAATCATATTTAATAACTGAATCTTAATGAGGAATTCTTGGCTGCAGGCCCCCAATAGGAGCTGAGAGGTCTAATCACTGGTCATCACATGCTGCTTTCTTGAAGCCAAGAATCCCATTTTCATTACTTACAAAACACTCCAACATTTTCCTACACATGGATGTTTGATGGGTAATTGATGGAAATATATTTTGAACCTATTATCTAACTGTTTTTGTTTTTCTAATTTGTGACTCTAACAAAGGAACACTTGAACTCTCCAGACGTTTCCCATTAACAATGACATAGTTCTCTGTCATATGGCAGCAGTGTCATAGGAAGCAAAGACTTACAGTACATCTTCAAAAGGAAGCACAATTCCCAAACAGTGACACACCTAGATTTTTTACAAGCTTTGCTTCATCCCTGTATATATTTAGCATAAAAGTTTCAAAAAGTGTGTGTGTTGTAAATTTTTATCTTTACTTTAAGCAAAAGGCATATATATCTACATAACTGTGAAAAGTTAAAGTGATAAAAGAGTACTAAGGGGTATCTCCATGGAGCCCTCCTCTTTCTTGCCCCCTTTATTAAAAAACATAGTAATTTCCATTGTTTCAGTGTTTCCCTGAACAAATGCAAGCACATATAAGTAGTTATTCCTAAGTGTTTCATTTCCCATATCAAAGAAATTATACACTATATGGTGATACACTGTTTTCTTCATGTCCTATATCACGCAGGGGTTTTCCCTTCAAATTGGCAGTTACACCAGAGCATCTTGATGCTATTTGAACAGCTGCACGGTCTTCCATTGCATGTACATGGAAGAGTTTATGGAATATGTTTCCTGCTAAAGAACAATCATGCTTTGTCCAGTCTTTCTTTTCAAAACTATTTATTTTTAAATTATGTATTTATGTGTATGGGTACACTCACATGGGTTCAGGTGCCAGCTGAGTTCAAACAAAATAACACAGTCTGTACTAGGCTATCTGGAACTCTCCTTTGCCCAAGGAAAGTGTTAGATCTCCTGGATCTGGAGTTGTATGAAGTTGTGAGCCACCTGATATGGGTGCTGGGAACCACACTCTAGTCCTTCACAAGAGCAGTTATGTTCTCTTAACCACCGAGCCACATCTCCACTGTTTGTTTGTTTGTTTGTTTTTTGATATTTTAGGTAGTGCAACAGAAAATAATTATGAATGTGTATCACTCCTTGCAGAAGTAGGTTCATCTATGAAAGAATTTCTGAAGGCAAATTCACTTTTTCAGGTCTGAAAATGTCTATTTGCTCTCAATGTAAGTTGTGACATTTGCATTTCTCTCTGTAATGTGACAGTAGCTGCTGCCCCAAACGTTACCAGTATAAAATGTTTATGATGGTTTGAATGAAAATGGCCCCCATAGGCTCATAGGGAGTGGCACTATTTGGCCGTGTGGCCTTGTTGGAGAACGTATGTCACTGAGGGGTAGTAGGATTTGAGGTTTTAGAAGTTCAAGCCAGGTCCATTGGCTCACTTGCCTGTCCTGATGCCTTTGGATCCAGATGTAGAACGCTCAGCTCTTACTCTGGCACCATTTCTACCTTTGTGCTGCCATGCTCCCTGCCATGATGACAATGGACTAAATCTCTGAAATGTAATGTAAGCCAGACCCAATCAGATGTTTTCCTTCATAAGAGCTATATGCTCATAGCGTCTCAAAACAGCAATAAAACTTTAACACAGAAGTTGGTACCAGGAATCAGGGTATTGCTATGATAGGCTTGACCATGCTTTTGTTTGGAGGAATATAGACTTTTGGAACTTTGGACTAAGAAAACAGTTGAATGCTTTAAACAGGGCTTATTGAGATATACTGGTAGAGTATGGAAGACAGTGGTGCTGAGGGTGATTTGAAATATGGTGGCCCAGCTCAAGAGGTTTCTGGGAAGAAGAATATTAATATGTGGCCTAGAGACTGTTCTTGTGGTATTTTGGTAAAGAATGTGGCCGCTTTCTGCCCTTGTTAAAAAAAAAAAAAAAAAGCTGCCTGAGGCTAAATTAAAGAGTTAAGGATTAATAGCTTTGGCAAAGGAAAGTTCCAGACAGCTGAGTATTGACTGTGTTATTTTGTTATTAGTAGGCACACTTGTGCAGGTCTGTAATGAAAAGGAGTAAGTTGAGTAAGAAAACAAATATAATTTGAGGAAGGAGCACCAGAACAAAGTTTAAAGAAAAGCCTGATGCTATATGGAATGAAGAGAGTGGTGACCTCAGGGCAATGCCCCGCCCAGCTAAGTTTCCAAATTGTGAAAAGGAACTAAATAAAAGTTTGGGTGCAGGAATGGTGATGCAAACCTTTCATCACAGTACCTGGAGACAGAGGCAGCAGAGGCTCTGAGTTCAAAGCCAGCCTGGTCTACAGAGCTAGTTCCAGGACAGCCAAGCACAGTCAATGAAGGAAACTATCACAAACAGAAAGGTGGTGAAAATGTATTTGAATGACGGGGCCAAGTTCTAGCCCCAGCAAGAAGCAGAGCTTGGCAGCTTCAGCCACTTGATTCTGGATTTAGAGTCAAGGATTACAAGAAAGGGCTTATGGCATCTCCCTTTTCGACTAAGGAAAGCCATTGAGGCTTGGTGTGTGGCAGGGCTGGAGGCTCAGAGGGACCATAGTGTGAAGCTGTGAGCATGAGGCCATGAAGGTGAAGCCTGGATTGCCTTGGAGACCCCAAAATACTGGAGTCACCAGAGCCATGGGATACCTGTCAAGGAGAGCTACTAATAGGGTGTGTAATCTGACCAAGAGAGAGAAGTGTTTCAGCCACAAAGCTAAAAGGAGTCAGAGATCTCAAGAGCCCTTTGGCATCACATATGGACATGCAGAGTTTGGACTTTTCCCTGCTGGTTTGGGGACTTGCTTTGGTCCAGTACTTCTTCACTATGTTCCCTTCCCTATGTTTTGGAATGGTAATGTACATCCTTTGTCATTGTATGATGGAGGTAGGTTATCTGATTTTTTAAATCTTGATTTTGTAAAGGTTACAGTTATGAGATTGCAATGAGTCTCAGAAGAGACTTTGAACATTTGGTCTTTTTAAACAATGTGGGAACTATGATCGGGATATTTGAAGTTGGACTGAATGCATTTCTGCGTTATGATATAGCTACAAGCCTATGGTGGCCAGGGAGTGGAATGTGATGATTTGAATGAAAATGCCCCCCATAAGCTCATGAGGAGTAGCACTATTAGGAGGTATTGCCTTGTTGAAGGAAGCGTGTGACTAGGGGAGAGCTTTGAAGTTTCATAAGTTCAAGCCAGGCCCATTGGCTCACTTGCTCTTCCTGCTGTCTTCAAATCCACAAGTAGATCTCTTGGCTCTTTCTTCATCAGAATGTCAGCATGCACGCTGCCATGCCTCCCATCTTGATGATAATGGTCTAACCCTCTAAAACTATAAGCCAGTCCCAATTAACTGTTTTCCTTCATACAAGTTGCTCTGGTCATGGCTGTCTCTTCACAGCAATAAAAAACCTAAGACAATGCTCTCACGGGTTTGCATTTTGGTCAGTTCAAGAAGTGAGACAGAGTATGTCATAATTTTTATTTGTATTTGTAGAATTACAATTGAGATAAAGCAAATCTCTTCTATGTTTTGGGAGATATTTATTAAAGTTTTCTTATGAATCATCTTTTATCTTCCTATCTATTGACCCAGTAGGTTAACATATTTTCTAGCAGAAGTAGCACAACGCTACAGACTTGGTAGATAACAACAAAGATGATTTTTCATGGTTTATAGTTATAACCTATGCATGAGGGGCTGCATATGATGATGGCCTTCTTGCTGACAGGTGCCTGAGGACTACAGATGATCAGATGGCAATAGTGTATGCATATATGTCTCTTCTGGTGTTGCTTCCTCTTATAAAGCCACCAGGACTGAGCCATAGGAGTTTCACCTTATTGAACTTACCTAATCACAATCACTTTCTGAAGGCCCTACATCAACTCAACATGATCAGAATAAATTCTCGTGTTCTTAATAGCTCACAGTGGTGACTAAATTTAATAGAAGAAGACTTGAGAGACACACAAATTCCATCCATCCCACAGCATCTATCTCTCTTGAAAGGCTCTTATGGTTTCCGTTTTCTTGCCATTTTCTTTTCTGTTAAAATTTCTAATGAATTTAGTGCTTGTTCTAGGGTATAGATATACAGTACAAGTAAGGATTGAGTTATATCCTATTTCGAGCCATATTTTAGTCATCTAAAGTCCTAAGCCGACTGATTAGAATGCTGTTTTATCATGCTGTGGCCATTTTCATCATGTAGTAACAAGTGCATGGTTCAATTTCTGGGCTTTGATTCTGTGACCCTGACTCTCTTTATCTTTTCCAATTACTGGTATTTTATGCTTTCATTTTTGTAGTTCTTTTGTTCTTATGTTGTTTTAATTATTCAGAATACCGTTGGCTGTTTTTTGCTTGTTTCTGTAATGAATGTTACTCATAACTCTTCTTGTGGTCATTTAACCTTGGATGGAAGATATAAAGAAGGGGACAAACTTCTAAATATCTTATGAGAACTTTATTCTATAGATGACTTTTCTCCCTTCGTTCAAAAGGAAATTAAAACTGAAACATTATGAACTTACTTGTATTTAAATAGACAGTTTCCTTATTATTCTAAAACTAATTTTGCAGTGGGGGAACCACACTTCAGCAGAAGAAGCATGCTCTAGTGAAAGTAAAATAGATGATCCCAAAGCAGCCAGAGCATTGATTTCTCAACTCCTAACGTGCTCTAAGCCAAAATGAGCTAAGCTTCAGGGTTGTGTTATAAAAATATGTAAGGGAAAAGTTCCAGAAAAATGGATGTTTAGTTCTCATAGATAAAGTCTTGGAATGATACCATGTCATTTGTGAACAAGTCTTGCACCTAGATGGGGACCAGTGTCCATGCATCCCATGCCCTACATTGAGTTATTCCTTTTTCAGAGAAGCAATTGGTAACCCAAACCACTAGGCACAACTCATGGGGAGTCTTTTATTGTATGTCAGCTGAGCCTTAGGCATCCCATTTCTGAGAAATTATATCTGGACAGAGCTTCCTGGGGAAGGACTACAGATTTGAAAAGGCCATAAAACATAGCTGAGAAAAGGAGGGTGCACACAAACTAGATAGTAAACATTGAGAAGAAGTCTGAATAGATGAATTTGGAAAGGTAATTGCAGAGAGAGTAAACAGCCTAAAGACCCAGAGATTCATTGGTACATAGTACATTATGGGAACTACAAGTAGGTTGTTAGTGTGTATTCTGGATAGTTTTACATCAACTTGATACAAGCTCGGGTAATTTGAAAGGAAGGAACCCAAAGATCTGGCTATGGGGCATTTTCTTAATTAGTGATCAGTGAGAGTGATTAGTGACCGCTGTGGGTGGTACTACCCCAGATCTGGTGTTCTTGGGCTCTTTAATAAAACAGGCTGAGCAAGCCAGTAAGCAGCACCTCTCCATGGCCTCTGCATCAGTTCCAGCCTTCAGGATCCTGCCTTGTTTGAGTTCCTGTCCTCATATCCTTCTATGATGAACAGCAAATATGGAAGTGTTAGCCAAATATAGACTTTCCTCCCCTTCTTGCTATTTGGTCATTGTGTTTCATCATAGCAATGAAACCAAACTGAGACAAAGTGTAATTCAGCCCAGTGAGGACTGTATAGACCTGCATGGGTAAACAGATCCTACAGTGCTCCACACACCAGCAGAGAATCATATTTTCTATTCCCTTCCTTTAGACTTTACAAAATCACTAGCCACTAAATAATTGTCTATTTTACCTTTTTTGTATTATTATAAAAATATTTATTATTTTTATTTATACATATGTGTGCACCTGTGTGAATTTATGTGTATCATGCGCATTCAGGAGCCTGGGGAGGCAACAGAACATTGGGTCTCTTTGAGCTGGAATTACAGCAGTTTCAAATCACCAGATATAGGTGCTGGGAACTGAACCTCAGACCTCTGGAAGAGCAGAAAATGCTCTTAAGCACTGAGTCATGTCTCCAGCCCTTTGTTTTGTGGCATTAAAAACTAATCTTTCTTCCACATAGCAAAAAGTTAAGTAACATCCATATCTGTCCCCCATTTCCTAGTCCCATAAAGATACCCTTGCAGCTTCTTGTGTACCTTTTCAGAATTCTCTCCCCAGAAACACGTATTCACCATGGATACATGTCCTTTGAAAAAGGAGATTGTACTATGTTGTAATGTAACTTGCCGTATTTGTTTTCTAGTTAATTACTAATCCTTGATATTGATGTTTCTGAAAAGGCTTGGCATTTGTGGGAAGGACTCCTTTGGTTATGATGGTTTTTCTCTGCAAAAATACTCTAAATAGACATTGACACTAAGCGTTCAGAGCAATATATATGTGCTAATTACTCAAATAATGACGTCTATTCAGATGTTAGGATGCAGAACTAATTTGAGGTGTGCACTAAGTCTGGATGAAAGCAACCATTTTGCTTTTTGTATGTAGGCCAAGCAAGATGCAAGGAATCCAGCACAACATCTGTACTCTGCATAAGATGCTTTGTTTCCATGTGATCAAACTCATGCATGGTGAGCTTTTACTTTGCCCCAAAATGTTCTTCTATGCTACACATTTATTTTTAAGTATAGTTTCAGGGCAAGATAGGCAAGAGCCCATATAGAGGTGAAGAAATGCTCAGAAAGCAGAATTCACCTTTCAAGGAACTACTAAATCTCTGCTCCTTGGGGCAACAACAATGAGCTTTATTTTTTGTACACACTTGCAAATTGATTTTTATTACATATACAAACTTGCTTTCACAGTTCAATTGATTTATTATTCTATTTGCAAAAACGTTTTGGGGTATTTGGGGGTTGGGTTACAGTGCAATACAATACTCCCCAGTTAAATTAATTTACTCAAGTTTTCATGAAACACTGTTTCGCGTAGTGGGAAGACTTTCAGAGAGAAGTCCCACGTCTCCAAGGGAAGGTTTAGAGAGCTCTCTAAGGCTGTGCGTTCTGGACAAGACCACATCAGCACACTGCCATTTACACCATCCTGCTCCCAACATTGCAGTGTTCAGTGTATGTAGCTACCACAATGACTCTAACAATTCACCTCTAACCTCAAGAGGCAGATTTTGTTTTCCAAATAGAATAAGGGGTGCCTATGCTTGGCCCAATGTTTGTCAGTGAATCTCAGCATCTGTTTCTATTGCTGATGGGTAGAGCCACTCAGAGGACAGCTATCCTAGGCTCCTGTCTGTGAGCATAGCAGAGTATTATTTATAGTGTCGGGACTTGGCTTTCTCCCATAGGGTGGGTCTAAAATTGGGCCAGGCATTGGATGGACATTCCCCCAATCTCTACTCTATCTTTATCCCTGCACATATTGTAGTCAGGGTAAGATCTGGGTGGACGTTTTTGTGGGTGAGTTGGTGCTCCCTTCTCTCCACTAGGAGTCCTGTCTAGTAGAAAGTGTCCTCTTCCATCTCCATGTCTCCTGTTACTAGGCATCTCAGCTAGAGTCACCCCCATATCCTCCCAGAAGCCTACCATGTCTTTGGTCCTACACTAGCCACAGAGATGCCACCACCCACAGTCCCTCTTCTCTCTGTATACCCTGAGACTCAAACCCAAAAACAATAGGCAAAGCATAGAGAGTCTTGTGGAAAAGTGAGGGAAAGTATAGACGGACCTGGAGGTGAGAGGAACTCTATAAGAATAACAGAGGCAACTAACCAGAACCCCAGAGGGGTCTGAGGAGATTTAAGCCCTAACCAAGTACTACGCATAGACTGGACCTAGGCCCCTTACACAGAGATAGAACATGGGCAGCTCAGGCTTTATGTGGGTGTCCTAGTAAAGGGAGAGGGGCTGTTTCTTACATGGACTCTGTTGGCTGATTTTTGATCACTCTTCCTTCCCTCTAGCCCCCGCCCCCATGGGGAAGCCTTGCCAGGCCACAGGGGAAGAGGATTCAATTAGTCCTGATGTGACTTGATGAGCTGGGGCTCCCCTTTTCTGAGGAATAGGGGAGGGGTGAGGGGGAAGAGAGATGGAGAGTGGGACTGGGAGGGGAAGAAGGAGGGAGCTACAATTGGGATATCAAGTGAATAAACAAATTAATTAATTAAAAGGGGGGGTGGGAATCCACAGTACCAAATATCCTCATGCACACATCATAAAACATTTGTGCAAAAATATCTGTAGGAGAAATTTCTGCAAGTTGAATGGCCAAGTCAGAGAATGTGGGCATTTACAATGTAAAGGGGGAGTGCTGAATTGTCCTTCCCAGAGGACACAGCAATTTACACTCCCATTAACATCAGACAAGAATCCCTATGCCTACACCAACAGTGTATGATCACAAACATTTTCAGACAGGAAAAGCAGCGATTCGTCTGCTTTATATGCATTTCCTTAAATGTTAGTGAGGCATAAGCATGGAGGAGAGCATTTTTCATGTGCTGATACCCAATACGCAATTCTTTCACTTAGAAATGCCTCTTTGTGCCCTTTGCCCATTTTTCCATTAACTTGCTAGCCCTTCTTTTATTGAATTGTAAGACTGAGGGATTTTAAATAAGGGTTGAATTCAATCGCATTTTCTTCTGCTTTATCGCCTCACATTGATATTACAGTTTATCATTCGCTTGGTTAATGTGCTCATCTTTCTGAAGAGTCTGGACATAGGTTTCTCAGAGCCCCAGTGAAGGGGAAAAAAAAAGCTACTATAAAATATCAAGTTTATAGATTCTCATGGGCCAGGTCTCACTTGAGGTAATGTTTATTCTTTGAAGTTTGAGAGTTAGGCTGAAAGTAACAGTATGTTGGAGATTTGGCAACAAAAAGATGAGAAAACTTGTACTTCCTGAAAAGGAAATGAAAATTGAATAATGAAGGCTATGGAAAAGGTAGAGAATACCAGACATATGCATTTCTTTATTTCTCTGAAACAATGCTTTGCTTTTTCTTTAAAAGTGAAAGATGGCTCTTCACAGTCCTTTTCGAAGAAACCGCACTCACCTCTTCTTGATGAAGACACTCCCTTTTTCCACACTGAACTTTCCATTTCTCCTCATCCATGATCCAAAGGCAGGAGGTGAGCATCACAGCTTTGAGCCACTTTCTGAGGAGCTCTGTGTATTCTCTAACGTGAGGTGGCCCGCCCATTTGTAGTAGACCAGTGCTATGTTGTCTACCTCTCGGCCTGTGTGCCCTGCCCTTCTCCTTAGTGAATCCTCTGTCTGTGCCTCATTTGGCCCTCAAGGTCAGCCGAATTCTGTGTCTCCTTGAAATCTCGGTTCTTTTAGTTCCCAGAGACCAGACCTCATCCTCCCTTACAAGTTGGCTTATCCTCATGACTTCACTTAACTTCTTTGAGGACTGTGGATTGCCCCCACACTGTTATATAGCACTTTGGGTCAAGAATCCTGTGCTAGATGCATTGATGTCTCTTCTGCAGTCAAAGGAAGTCTCACAGTGCTATTTACTCAAATGGTTACTCCAGGGTGACATGAGCAGGACTTCTAAATGTTCTTCCATGAAGATCTGAAGTCCCTTTCAAACCTTTCAACAAGAACCCTTGCCCATTTGTTTCTACCCATTTCCTGGGTTATCTTATATTTTCTGCTGCTATAGAAGGAAGAGTGTAGCTTAAACCTGTCTGGAGCCATTCTTCAGTTTATGTGGCTGAAATAAATGTGGATGGCAGTAGACAATTGCTAGTTGATATTGCTGAGAAACCTCAAACAGTCAGTACATTCAAAGCTGGATTCATTACTACACCCTAACCTTGCCCCTGTCCTTGTAGTTTCTATGTTCACTGGGCCCCTACAATCTTTCCAGCCATCTAAGCTAGAGTTCCAAGTGTCATTTTTTGCACATCTCTTTACTCTTAGTGTATATACGCAGTCAGCTAACAAGCTCTGCCATTATGAATCCCTAAACATTGCCCTTTCCCACCCAAACTGTCAGTGCCCTAGGCTTGTAGAATTTCTGGATAAGCATAGCCTCTTTCTCACTCATATTTCTGACTTGATCTCATTCCCTTCAATACCTTTCAAAACTTCTCCTTGGCTGCTTAAAAGATGAAGTCTCCCATTCTCAGTCTAGCATATAACACCCACAGGGGTCTGTGCTTGTTTTTTCCTCTTTTTCTGTCTCTTATAACCATCCCTCACTGAACCCAGTAACAGCACAGAGTGGCTGTGGTGCCTGCCAATCCACCCCATACCACATGGATACTTTTCCTGCCTCACCTCTTCCTGCAAATGTCTGTTCCTGGCTGTAATGCTCTGGCACAGCTTCTTAAGCTGGTCATCTCCATTAGTTTTGGATAACGGAGTCAGGATCCACATTCCTAAGAAGCAAAAATGCTGCCTAATATGTGATTCTTCCCACATTCCCCCTTGACTCTCAGCTAAGCAATACCATATGTATGTCATTGTGATTATACACAGAATGCAATGCAATGTTCGATTTACTTACTTACTTACTTATTGTGTGATGTCAAGTTGTTAGGCTCAATCATCACCTAGGAGGCAAATCTAGGAGGTGGGGAAAAGGCACCATTCCATGGCCTTGGATCTCAGAAGGAATGAAAAGGGAAAACCAAGCCAAGCAGTAGCTTCTTCACTTTCTGCTTCCTGATTGTGGTGGACATCACGCGATCAGTTGCCTCACTCTCTTGTCACCATGACCTCTTCTCATGATGTAATGAATCCTTAAGGTGTAAACCAACATAATGCACTTTCTTTCTTAAGGTGCTTTTGTCATATATTTTGCCTCAGCCATGAGAAAAAATTATACATTTATGATATTTCTCCATTCCTGAATCTGACTTGACACTGAGAGCTTCATGAGAATGGGACACATATTTTTAAATACATAGTAAGTATTTAGTATTCTTAGTGAAAAACCATCAGTTTTGTTCCTCAGACACATGTGCATGGTCACAAGTACACACACACACACACACACACACACAAATATACACACACACATACACACAGGACATATGGAAGAGATGAAATACTTCATAATATGTTTTTTGTTCATAATATCTTATTAAAACATATTGTTATAGGCTTACTTAGAATAAATTTTTCAGAAATTGGCATGAATGCCATCATTTTATGCTTTGTGTTTATCACCGAGTCTGATCTTTTACATTTAGTATAAACTTTTCATCATTTGAGAATTTCCTACATCCATATATTTTGATCAAATCTACCATCCATTGCTTCCCCTGAAATTCCTCCCTTATTCTCCCAAACCCATTTCCCTTCCAACTTTATGTGGCTTTCCAAACTCTCATTGAGTCAACTTAGTGTTGCTTCTATGGTCATGGTCATGGTCATGGGCTCGGGCATGGGCATAGGACCACCTGTTGGAGCATCAGTAGCTTCCCAGGGACTACATCCCTGTAGAAACCTGATTCTTTTTTCCCCCAATTGCCAATAGCTGCTGAGCTACCTAAGAGTGGATTTTTGTGAGCCCTCTCCATCCATGCTGGCATTTTGGCTGGCCTGAACTGTTGTAAGTCTTGTGCATGCCATAACAGCTGCTGTGAGTTCATGTATGAAATGGTGCTATTGTGTCCAGTAACTCCTGTTACACTGAAGATGTTCACTACCTTTGGCTCTTATACTCTTTATGCCCACCTTCTACATGATGAGCCCTGAGGGGAGAGGATATGATATTGATATCACATCTGGAACTGGGCACACTACAAACTCAATTCTTTGCCCCTTGGCCAGTTGTGGGTCACTTCATTAATCACCATTTACTGTAAAAAGAAGCTTCTCTGTTGGGGGAGGGTGAGAGATGTATTCATTTATGAGTGTCAAGAACTTATGGGGAAATTTATTACTGTAAGAGAAGTAAATTCTTCTCTAGGGCTAGAGAAGGTCTAGCTGGCCACAGGATTTGGCGCTACCAGACATGAGTTTCATCTTATGGAACAGACTTCAAATCTGATCAGAAAATGTTTCAATACTTTCATAACATCTGCTCAACTATTACACCTTTTACTTCCTCCTCTACTCTGCTCTCTCATGCTCTGGACACATTTAACCCTTCCATGTTTATTATACTTCTTTCTGTGTTCTATTCCTCTTCTATAGAAATCCCTACCCTGCCTCCTTATGAGTTTCCTGACTCCTATGGGTACGACTATTTAAACACATATACCTAAAGTTTCAAATCTAACATTGACATATGAGACAGAATGCAAAATATTTGCCTTTCTAGGCCTATGTTACCTCACTCAGTATAATATTACCTAGTTTCATTTGTTTACTTGTGAATTTCATTCTTCTTTACAGCCGAATAATATTCTATTTGTGTAAATGTACCATATTTTCATTATTTATTCACCAGTTGGTAGACATCTAGGCTACTTCTATTTCCTGACTACAGTGAGTAGAAAAGCCATATGAGCAGCTATATCTGTGGTAGTGTATGGAAGTCCTTTCAGAATGTATCCAGAACATATGGAACATTCTTGAGGGACCTTCACCCTGATGTCCGTAGTGGCTGTATCCATTTTGCCTTCCCACCAACAGTGAATAAGTAGTCCCCTTCCTCAACATCCACACCAGCATTTGTTGTCATTTTTTAAATATTGCCCATTCTCAGCTGAAAAAGACAAAGACTTTAGGGGCTTGATCTTTGGTAACCTTTCCTATCTGGATATTAGCATGCCACAGAGTGGGAGAAGGGAACTCTACACTTGTTAGGCAATGACCATGACATAGGCTAAATGTGGCAATGGGCTCCCTTACAAAGTAAGGCTCACTTGCATATTACTTCTGCCATCAGACCTGAAAGTCTCTTGGTGGTACAGGGAGCTACAAGAGCAAGCCAATAATGACTGGCTTTTAAAAATATGATAATAACATAATCAGGATGACAAAGAATATAAAACTGGAGGTGGAAGGAAACAGAAAGAAAGGCAGGATGGTCTTTGCTTTCACATTACAACTCTTGGGCTAATAGGGCCTGCCAATGGGGAGTTAAGCATCCTATCAGGTTTGAGAAATCGATCAATCATATCTTGACTCCTGATTTTCAGTTTCATATATATATATATATATATATATATATATGTGTGTGTGTGTGTGTGTGTGTGTGTGTGTGTGTGTGTGTGTGTTTGTGTGTGTGTGTGCAAGCTATGATGTGTGTGTATGTGCTTGTTCATGTGTATGAGTGTAGGTATGCATATGTCAGAATGCATGTGTGCTCACAGGACAGACTCCAATGTCAGTCCTCACCTTTCATCTTGCTTGAGACAAAGTCTCTTGGTGGCTGCTGCATACCTCAGGGTAGCTGGCCTGCAAACTTCTGGGGGTTCTGTGTCTCTGCATTTGACCTCATTGAAGCAATACTAGAATTGTAGTTGTGCTCTTTCATGTCCAGATTTATGTGGGTCCTGAGGATCTGAGCTTGAGCTTGCACACTAAGCACTTTACTCACTGAACTCCCTTTCCCCACCCCAAAGCTGTATCCTGCTGTTGTTGTTGCTCTTGTTGTTGTTGTTTTTCAGAGAAATAAGATACAAAGTCACCAGGCATAGTGGCACAGGCCTTTAATCCCAGCACTTGGGAGGCAGAGGCAGGCTGATCGCTGTGAGTTCAAGGCCAGCTTGGTCTACAAAGTGAGTCCAGGACAGCCAAGGATGCACAGAGAAATCCTGTCTTGGAAAAGAAAAAAGAAGACACAAAGTCTGTTTGCATTCTGCGGGGACAATTACAGCAGTCAAGTCACTGGTCATGAATAGATTCTCCAAGTAACCTGGTAGCAGCTTGTTTGTTTCTACCCCACTCACCAGCACCCCACACATAGCATTTATTTGGAGTGGTTGACATGTTTTGTTCAGGAAAGTGAAGCTAATTTTCCCTAGAAGTGAAGAAAGATTGTCTTTGTGCCCATATATTTTTGCATTTATTTGGTCACCATTCCATATTAACTCACTCCTAAAAGCTTAGCTTGACCTATAAAGAACTACGTCAACTCTTACTTTACACAAGCCTGGCCATGCTTTCAAAACCAGATATGGTTTCCTGGTTCTGATAAAATGATGGACACGCTGAGTTCCTTACCTTCATCCTGTCTAAAATTATTAATGGCGTGTTATTCTGCTTGATCTTCCCTTTCTGTTAATCTTGGTGAGATTTGTGATTTGTAATCATTATGTAAGCAGCATTCTCAAACGATGCACTTTTTCTTTTACATTAATCTGAAATGGAATGTTATTGGGGAAAATACCCCTTAGGGGTCTAAAGAAAGAGACCCATTAATTTTCAGAGCAAGAAGGCTAATTACTCCCCTCCCCCTAAATCTGTAGTAATTGCTAATAACTTTTTAAAGAACTGAGTGCACAAAGTTAATTTTGATTTCTTTTTTTCCAATGTACAAGGTATCTGAAATGCTTGTCCAGAATAAGAAAAGATGTTTCAAAGGTTGAGTGTTTAATAAGCATGCTTTATGGTATTGCAGTTTGTGAATGAGTCAAAATTGAGTGGAATTTGGGGCTTTAAGAGGAAATACTCATGTTTGTAATCAAAGGGAACTGTAATGGAGTAACCTGAACATTTATGAGTGCATGCATGAGCATTGCTTCATAGGAGACACTTTTTAGAAAATAAAGATGAGGCAATAGGGCATGCTGGGTAAGAGTTCATTGCTGTTCCTGTCGATTCAGTGGGACCAGTTCCAGTGATGTAACCTCGTGGAAAGTGGCCTGTTTCTTGTTTTATTAACATGTAACATGGAAAGAAAAACGCTGTGATTCATATTTTGTTGTGAAGATTAAATGATAACACTTGTAGATATTAGGAGCACAAATTTGCTCTTGTGCACAAGTAGAGGACATTCTGATGTTCATAGCAGCATTATTCACAATAGCCAACAGGTAAAATACCCCCTGGACAAACGTAATGTATCAAAGTGGACTATCATACGATGTGTACTATTATGCAGACTTAACACAACAAGAAACCTTGTGTCTGTGACAACACAGACACACCTGCTGGAGGGGATTATGAAGTGAAAGAAGTCCACAACACACACTGCTGTATGACTTGACTTGCAGAGTATGTCTAATCAAACTCCTAGAGACAGTGAATGCTTGACAGGGACTCCGGAGAGGGGATGATAGAGAACTGGCTAGTGGGTACAGAATTTCAAGTGCCCAAGATGGAAGAGTTTCAATATTCTGTTTTCCAACCATATGGATATATGTAATATTGTACACCAATAATGGGTAAGACTGTAAAAATTATACAAGCAGTTTTACCAACAGAAAAAAAAAAGGCATTTTGTTTTTGAAAGCCCAGGAGTTTCTGGGAATCTGTAATTACTGTATTTATGACCTTGGTCAAAGCTTTTGAACTGTTGGGAAATTTTGTCAGAACATGCTTATAATTTTTCTTAGAAATAATTCCTGCCAGAGTTAGTGGCACATGGCTTTAATCCCAGTGCTCAGGAGGCAGAGACTGGGATCTCTGTGAGTTTAAGGCCATCCTGGTCTACAAAGTGAGCCTAGGACAGGTAGGGCTACACAGAGAAACCCTGTATCATGGGGAAAAGGTAATTCCTATATGTCTTTAGTGGTTTGGTCTCATAAGCTCATAGAAAGTGGCACTATTAGGAGCTGTGGCCTTGCTATAGTGGGTGTAGCTTTGTTGGAAGAAGTGTCAGTAGGACGTGGACTTTGAGGTCTCAGAAGTTCAAAGCTAACTAGTGGCACACAGTCTTCCTTCTGCCTGTGGATCAAGATGTAGAGCTCTCAGCTCCTTCTCCAGCACCATGTCTGCCTGTGTGCTGCCATGCTTCCTGCCATGATGATACTAGAGTAAACCTCTGAAACTGTAAGGCGGCCCCAGTTAAATGTTTTCCTTTATAAGAGTTGCCGTAGTCATGGTGTCTCTTCACAGCAATAGAAACCCTAACAAGACACTGTCTCTTACACTTATTGAAAAAGTTTTCAAAGAACGGTTTTCCATTCTTTCACCGACTTGACCTCGCAAACATACAGCCAGGAGAGGCACACAACTGTAGAAACAATTTTAAATGTACTTACATACAAAAATAATCGTCCAGAGTCAGCAAGTGTGCTCAGAATGTAAAGAATTCTACACCCATCACTCAATGTTGCAATAAACTGGAGAAAATATGACTATGACCGTACAATGGAGAAAGAATTCTTACTCATTCAGCATGAGAGTGTTTACTTTCAAAAACCAATCGCCTTTAGGGGAAGACTCAGAAGAATTCAGTGCCAAAATAAATTTTCTTTAAAAATAATAAACAATAGTTGGCATATTGCTTAATAACATGGCATAATGAACTATGTTAAGAATATAATTCATGATTTTAGTAGGCTCTCAGAGTAGGAGAGCTATTGCAACAACCAACTGTAGACTAGTTTTATCATCTCACAAAGAAACCCCATACTCCTCAGCAGGCATTCTCTATTTCCTTCCGGTATTTACCGTTATCCCTTCCAGGCTGTGGGCAATAATCGCTATTCCTTTCTAAGTTTAGAAATATTATTTATAGTACAAGTAGAATCATACAGCACTTACCTTTCTGAGCGTGGTGCTTTTTTACTTACCATGAAGTTTCATCCATGTTACAGCATGTACCAGCATTTACCTTCTTTGAATGGTTGGAAAAATAGTCTATGTACGGACCTGTCATAGTTGATTCATTTACTTTTTAGTGGATGGGCATTCAAGTTACTCCAACTTTATGACTCTTATGAAAAATGCTGTTGGGAACCTTTTAAGTATTTAGAGAAGATATGGTTGTTTTTCTCTTGAGTAGACTATATATATATACGTGTGTGTGTGTGTGTGTGTGTGTGTGTTTGTGTGTGTGTATGGCATACGATAAATGAACCTACTTAAAGTGTATGAATTGGGAAGTGATGATGTGTATATACACACTTGAAACCATCCGAAACATGATCATGACAGTAGACATCTCCCATACCTACTCCAAAGTCTCATTCCCTTTCATCACTATCACTGGCACTGGACTCAGACAACCATTAATATGATTTTCATCCCTGTGAGGGGATTTGTACCTTCCATAGTTTTACATAAATGGAATCATATAATACATAATCTTCCTTTGGTTGGTTTCTTTCACTTGGTATTGTGATAATCATCTGTGCTCCATTGTGTATTGGTTGTTCATCTCATCACATTTTATTTTCTAATTTATAAATATTCTACATTTGTCCACCTATTTACCTGCTGATAGGTGATTCTATCTTGTAGCTGATAATTCTATCTTTGCTATTGTGGGGACTCTTCATTTTTCCACCCTTTCTCCCCCTGGTTTCAACCCCTAATGCTAGATAGGAGAGAAACAAGGACAGAGGGGAGAGAAAAAATAGGAAAATCCCTGAATCTATTTTCTTTCCTTTTGTTTCTTCTTTTACCACAGCTACTAACAAAGACAACCAACCTCCCTAAATGACCAACAAGCACCGATCCCACTTATCTGGGCCCTAGCATTTATATCCCCTCTGAAAAGCTCCCAGGATTCCAAACATTACACATTCCCAGAAACTATCTGCATCTGGCAAAACCATGCCTCTGCTAGAGCACGAGGCAAATCATAGTCAGCTGCTGCAGACAGTGCAAAACAGCCACCTATCCTCACACCAGGGATTAAAACAATAACACATTTTTATAATATTTGTGTGTTTTATAAAGAAACCAAAATTCAAGAATTGTCACTATACTTTCTATAGTACATAGGCATATCAAATGTTATGGTGGGTATGGTAATCAGAATTTATATATTTTTTTTCAAGTGATAATTTTTATTTTTTTATTTATTTTTTTAAATTTTTATTAATTTAGTCTTGTTACATCTCAATGGTTATCCCATCCCTTGTATCCTCCCATTCTTTCCTCCCTCCCATTTTCCCATTATTCCCCTCCCCTATGACTGTGACTGAGGGGGATTATATGTTATTTTAATTTTGGCTATTGTCATATGTAATAAGGTAATTATGATATACAGAATTGGCTATTAGGTATTGATTTATATAGTTATGATTTAAAATTTCATTTTCCTGATGAACAATGTTATCAAACATAGTTGTATGTATTTATTTAGCAACTGTTTATCTTCTTTAGATAAATGGCTGTTCAACTATTTTGCCCATGTTAGTAAGTTGGATTTATTATTTGGTTTGAGATATTTTTAAAATGTTATTCAAGACACAAACCATTGACCAGATACATTATTTTCAAAGACTTTATTTCAATTTGTAGTTTGTCTTTTCATTCGTTATTGGTGTCTTACCTAAGAAATCTTTGTGTAACATATGGTCCTATATTTTTCTAGAATTTTGCTGTATCTAGCATGACTTGCAATGGAAATTTGACTAGGAAGATGAAGCAATGAAGAAAGGACAGACAAGGGGGCTGGTGAAATGGTTCAGTGGTTAAGAGCACTGCCTGTTCTTCAGAGGTCCTGAGTTCAATTCCCAGCAACCACATGGTGGCTCACAACCATCTATAGTGAGATCTGGTGTCTTCTTCTGGTGCGCAGGTGTACATGCAGGATACTATATACATAATAAATAAATCATTTAAAAAAATAAAAGAAAGGACAGACAGACATACAGAAGGGATCAGGTGTGTTGTACTTACTCTGATGGATCAGCACCAACTGTGCAACAACCCTGAACCTCAGGATATTTATCATATATAGCATGAGGAGAAGGAATTACATAGTCTTGTAGGAAATCTCTGTAGGAAAGCAGTCTTAGGTTTTAATCATCCCGGAGAAGGAAGCTGTGGTTTTGTACACACTGCTCAGCCATTTGTAAACACCTGTACTGGGACTAGAGGAAGGCTTTGCTATGCTTCTGAGCCTCATGGGAAGGGAAGTTTTTTTAATTCCCAGAGATCTGAGGTATATTGGTCCTTGTCAATACCACAAATTCACTCAGGACTTCATCCACTTCTTACACATTCACTCAATGCTTCCTTGGCTCCCTGTAGAACTATTGTAGTTTTAGGTTTTACATTAAATGTGTAATTAACTTTTTGTGAAAGTATGGTTGGAAGTTCTTTGTGCATGTAGCTTTCAAAGCTTTCCACACTGTCTGATAAAAAAAAAAGCTGTGATTTATCCCTTTGCTTTTGAACCTTTGTGAAAACTCAGCCATTTGACATCTGTGCTGCTCTATTAGGTAGACTTCCAAATCCCTTCAATTGTGGTAGAATTATTTTGGCTATTGTGAGTCTTTATATTTCCATATGAGTTTTAATATGACACATATAGTTTACAAAACATAATAAGCCTTCTATAGTTTGTTTTGGGACTATACTGAATTTTTTGAAACTTCTGAACAATTAACATGGTATATATGTATATCTATTTTGGTTTTCTGTAATTTGCAACAATACTTTTTTAGATTTCGCTTATAAGTTTTGGAATCTCTTGTCAATTTTATCATTAAAATTTTAATTGTATTTCTTCAGTTTGTCAAATACAAATAGCCAAAACATTATGAATGTAATATTCATAGAATTCCTGATTGTTTTGTGGTTCTTCTCGCTGTATGTCATTTATTTTTTTATGTGTAATAATATAAATGTGTATTCAAAAATGAAATGTAATACAAAATTTAATTGTAAGTGGCATTGAGGAGATTTGGGAGTAGAGGTGATGGATGTTGATTGTGATGGCTTCAAGTGTATATGTACATATCATCACTTATCAATCTATACACTTTAGATAGTTTCATTTATTGTATATCAAATATGCATACATCTATTCTACTTAGGTATATACTCAATACTTAGGCATACACTCTACACACACACACACACAGATATTAATAAATTGAGACATATACTAATACTCAGGTATTAGTATATTAGATACTCAGGCATCTACTCAGGTGTCTACTCGGGTATATAGTTGCCATAGGTCACACAAAGCTTTCTTAGACAAGCCCCTGGTAAGGAGATGAAAAGACTAGCTACTGTGTCTGGAAAACTGTAGTTACTTTGGCCTCCTGGGGAGGGCACCCTCGTTGGTCTGTTAAATTCAGAAGCTATGTAGAATTTGATTCATATAGAATTGCTTTGTTATCCATTCTTCTATTAGTGGATACTTGAGTTGATTGTAGTGTGAAGCTATTATAAATAACACTGCACTTAAAAGATCATGCAAGACTCTCAGAAAATTCTTAGGCCTAAGGTGAGACCTGGGTCTCTTTCAGCTCATTTCCCGGCCATTCTGGTTACATGGAGAACAGCTGTCCTCACTAAACATGAATATGTGAGCATGGCAGTAATGACTGTACTCAGGGCATTTCTGAGACATTGTTGCTTGCTGATGGTCATTTAAATCAACTTCCTTTTTGGTGTTACTCTACTTCTTGCTTGTGAGTAATTTAAACACTGGATTCTGGCATAATCATGTTTTGGCCTAAGAGTAGAAGAAGGAGGCATTTCCTGACACTAGCCTAAAAAACTAGATTGGCCTAAAAACTAGACTTTAGTGCAAACTGAGTTAGGGACATTTCCAGGGAGCTAGTTTGGAATGTAGGGTTCTCGAGATAGTATTTTTAATATCCTCTATACACTTAATGATGTCTAATTGTAAAATAAAAGTTACATATCTGAGGTACATAGCATGCTCTTTGGATATATGCAGCCATTGTGAAATGATAGCCTCAACCAAGCTAATTATCACACTCATCCTTTTGTGTATGTGATGAGAAGATGAAGATCTACTCTCTTTGAGTAGTAAAAGCACGCATTATCAATTATAGTCAACACCCAGAACTTACTGAAACTGAGAAGTTTCTTCTTTTAGCCAAAGACATCCTTAAGCCCTGCCTCCCACTGCTCTGCTCTGATTCCACAGTGTTTGCTTTCTTGAAACTCTAGCTGCAAAGTAAAATCATGCAACCAGGAGCTGTCATGTGATATCTGGTTTATTTCCCTTAGCATGCCTCCCAGGTTCATCCGTGTTATCATAAATGCCAGGATTTCCTTCTTTGCAAAGACTTAATATTCCACGACACACACGTTTTTCTTATCCATCTGTCTATGGACACATATGTGGCTTCCATATCTCAGTTTTATGGGTTGTGTTACAAGAAGCATGAAAGTATAGATGTCTGTCTAAGATATATATTTCATTTCCTCTGGATATATACTCAGAAGTCATATTGCTGGATCATATGGTGGTTCTAATTTCTTTTTCTGGCTCTTTGAAACCACTCGTGTGACTTCTGAGTATTGCTTAGTCTTATCTACTCTTGAATTTCATAATAATAGCAGAATATCATCTTTTGTATATTCTTCCCCTTTATATTTTGCTTAAGCTAGTTATCCATATCATTGGCTGAAGGTTGGTTTTATGTTAATTCTGTCTAGAATTTTCTATTTCTATTCTATTTATATTAATGGAGACTTGAGTTGATTCTAGAATGGAGCTATTATAAATAAAGCTGCCAAGACTATCAATACTGCACAATTTTAGTGAAGATACACATTTAATATTTTACAACCTCCAAGGGCACATTGAGGCCTGTGTAGAGTCCACCAAAACTACCCTAACTCCTTACGGTTCTAAAGCAGTCTTGGAGGTTTTAAAACTAATCCCTATTTTTTTTTAAATCTCTCACATGAATGGGATACATGCCCAGTGAAGAAAACCACCGACTTGTTGTCACAAGGGGAAAAGGAAATGCTTGATTTCCTTCAGCTGAACCAGATATAGAGAAACAGCAAACTGGACCCAATGCAAATAGTCATCTGCATGATTATCGATTCTCTGTGGGGAGATGCTCTTGTCACTGTAAGTGGGGGAACCTGGGGAACTCTGGCCTCCTGATTATGATTGTTTTCCTATTTGAAGATACAAAACCCTCAGGGCTGAGTCTACAGCAGCCGATTCAGCTTCAGAGTGTGTCCCACATTTATTCGTCAAAAACTGGTCAGAACCACGTCCCCTGGATGGGGAGGCCTGGTGGCACTCAGAGGAAGGATAGCAAGTTACCAAGAAGAGACTCGTTACCCTAAGAGCATATATGGGGGGAGGAGGTCTCCCTCAGTCACAGACATAGGGGAGGGGAGAAGTGGGAGGGAGGGAGGGAAGAATGGGAGGAAACAGGGGAAGGGCTAACAATCGAGATGTAATATGAATAAATTAATTAAATTTTAAAAAACGAAGTAAATCATATGGTATAGAAAGAAAAAAAAAGAACTGGTCAGAAGGCAGCACTGAATTCGGATCAACATCTTCTTGTGGTCAGAATGCACATCTATTTAACATTTATGGCACTCTCTTGGCTATTTAGATTAATTTTCATATGTAGTAAATTTGAACTTTAAAGGTTCTCTCCCCTAAATTTCAGGACTCTATGTGAAACCGCCACATATCTTCAGTGTTACCTCCCTTCTCTTTTTCCCGCACTCGATTTTTTTTTTTTTTTTTTTTTTTTTTTTTTTGGTAGTCTCAACTACTAAGTAGTGTGCTGGCTTAAATATAAAAGATGGGTTGTAAAAGTGCTCAGGAGAATGGACTTTGAGGTCAGATTTGGGATTCCCTGGTGAAAAAGAACTTTTCCTTAAGACCTTGGTAGAATTGACGGTAGAGTAGAGACAACTTGCTAAGTCTTGGGCTGATAGCTCAGACTTCTTTATGGTATTTCAACTCTGGGCTAGAAATCAGGCTCTGACAGATTACTGGCTCAGAGAAACATCCTGGCACCTGCCAAATGGGTCACTTGCACAATTACATCCTTAAGGCTACTAGTAGGACTTTAATTCACCTAAGGCTCCTGAGGAAATGGTCCTGGTGACCTGGAACATGTTATATAATATGCCATGTGATGGGAAAACTTCAAACTCCTACTTTCTCACTGATTGTCATGATTTTAAAAAAATACTCAACTCTTTCTAGTGGCCTTTCCATTGGTATATTTGGTAACATGCTGACTTTGGTTTCATTCTTTCTACCCATATTGACAGCAACCTAGCCTAGGACATATGGTATATTAAAGTGTTCAAAATGTCTTGCAATTTATTTTTAATGTTAAAATATGAACAAGGCTAGCAACAACCTCACTTTGTATCTATCTACCTCAGTGGTCAACTCCCCTACCTCTGATGCATCTTTCTTCACACTTACTTACCACCCAAATCTTCCTAATTTCTTTATTGCATGTGTGTGTGTGTGTTCACAAGAGTGTGGGTGCACATTTCTGTGGGTTACACATGTATGTGCATGTGAAGGCCACAGATTGGCATCAGGTATTGTCCTCTGTCACTCATCACTCTTTATTGAGCCTGCCGCTCACTGGTTGGGCTGGTCTATCTAGGCAGCTTGCCGCAGAAATTCTGCCTCTATCTCTGGAGCACAAGGATTACAGGTAGGCCTCCATGTGCACCCACCTTTTTTATATGGGCGCTGGGGATCTAAACTGGTCCTCAAGCTTGCATGGGAAGTGCTTTGCCTCCTCTTCCAAATCCTTTCAGTCAGCATCATGAAGGGAATATGTGAAAAATCAATAATCAATATTTACAGAAATTTTTATATTTAGCATGGGCCTTTTTGCTTTTAGTGATACAAAAGCAATGATGTTGACATCTCTCCTTCACCACACCATCGTATTTGGTCTATTAGAAGCATGTATTTCTTGCAACAGTAAACTTAGAAAGGCACTAAAATCAGGAAGATAAGAAGGGAGAATCTTCTATTCAGTTCAGTATTTCATACATATGTATGTATATATATTATCTAGAAGGGATGAAATAAAAGTTACTGGGGAAACTGAAATTATTATTTTTTTATAATTTCTTGTTTTATTTTTATTTTTAAAAGGCTTTCTTATTTTTAATTGTGGTGTGTGTGTGTGTGTGTGTGTGTGTGTGTGTGTGTGTGTGTGTGTGTGTGTGTGTTCATCTATGGAAGCTAGAACAGGGAATTGGGAATTGGATCCTCTAGTTATAGATTTTTGTGAGCCACCTTCACTTGGGTGCTGGGAACCAAAATTGAGCCATCTAGCCCCATTTAAGAAATCTTCATTGAAAAAACTCTCATAGAATATATGCTACTTGAGATAGAAAAGTCAGGGTTTAGACTTTCAGTCTCCTGAGTCTGAAAAGTCTCAGCACTTACCTTTAAACAAAGACTCACAGACTTTGCGGGAACAAAACACTAAGATTGTGGAGAAAGTGGGTGGGAATAAAATGACTTGTAATAACCTGTTTCCAGTGGATCCACTATGGTTCCTCCTCATGAACCCCATGTGCAGTGGTGGACTTGTAGTGGGTATTTCCATGGTAAACTTACATACAATGGAGCACATGTCTGATTTAAGAATCACAGCATTACAGTGTAAGCACATTTTGACACTGTCAGTGGCCATGGACATTCAGTTTGGAAGACGACAGCACTCAGAGGTGTTAGTATGATCATACCTGTAACATAAAGAGCATCTACTCTTAGGGTACCAGTTTTCACTTGTTATTACAAGCATGCATGCTTGAATCATAATGAAAAGCTCACTGCAGCCTGCATTCTGAGCGAGCATCAAGATAAAAACTTCACATACACCTACGCTCTAACAATGTGTCAGTCAATGTAGCTTTAGTACCATGGGAGAATTTAATAGCTTGGAATTCTTAAAGTAGTGTATGGCTTCCATGATTTGATGTTCATTTAAAAACCCAAAAGTAGGATGTCCTCACATCTATTCTAGGTAAGAGAAATATAGGAGATGGAGAAATAGTAGGATCCAGAGGGTCCTAGAAACCTACAAGAAGAACATCATGACAGGTGGATCGGGGCTCAAGGGGGGTCTCCTCAAACTACTGCACTAACCAAGGATGATACAAGTAGTAAACATCGAACCCCTACTCTGATCTAGCCAATGGACAGGACATTCTCCACAATTGGGTGGAGAGCAGGGTCTGACTCTGACATGAACTCTGGTGCCCCATATTTTACCACCTCCCCTTGTTGGGGAGGCCTGGTGGCACTCAAAGAATAAGCAGGCTACCAAGATGAGACTTGATAGCCCATGACCATATAGTGGGGGAGGAGGTCCCACTCGGTCATTGACCTAGGGGAGGGGAATAGGGTGAAAGCGGGAGGGAGGGAGGAACGGGAGGATACAAGTGATGGGATAACAATTGAGTTTTAATCTGAATAAATTAATTAAATAAAAAATTTTGATTTGCATTTCCCTGATGACTAAGGAGGTTGAGCATTTCTTTAAGTGTTTCTCAGCCATTTGATATTCCTCTGTTGAGAATTCTCTGTTTAGTTCCAAGCCCCATTTTTCAATTGGGTTATTTGGTTTGGTGGTGTTTAATTTCTTGAGTTCTTTATATATTTTGGATATTAGACCTTTGTCAGATGTAGGGTTGGTGAAGATCTTTTCCCAGTCTGTAGGCTGTCGCTTTGTTCTCTTGACAGTGTCTCCTGCATTACAGAAGCTTCTCAGCCTCATGAGGTCCCATTTATTAATTGTTGACATTAAGGCATGGGCCGTTGGTGTTCTGTTCCGGAAGTTGTCTCCTGTGCCAATATGTTCCAGGCTCTTCCTGGTGCCTCACATTTGACCATGTCCCCTGGAGGGGGAAACCTGGTGGCACTCAGAGGAAGGACAGCAGGTTACCAAGAAGAGACTTGATACCCTGTGAGCATATATAGGGGGAGGTAATCCCCCTCAGGAACAGTCATAGGGGAGGGGAAAATGGGAGGGAGGGAAGAATGGAAGGATACAAGGGATGGGATAACCATTGCGATGTAACAAGAATAAATTAATAAAAAAGTAAAGATAAAACAAAATAAATAAAGATAGATAAGTTTAAATATATTAAAAAATTTAAATAAAAAAAAACCCAAAGTACTCATATAGTCTTAATTGTTCAAATCACATCTCCGGGAGACAGACAGAGATGGGAGAAGGGTGCTCAGACCCAAAGGTAGCCTTTTAGGAGTGGTCAGTAACCACTTCCCTTGTCCACCAATCCTCTGCTGTTTGCTTTATGACTTAATGAATGCAGAAGACCTTTCTATTTACTGTCTTCAGCAGCTTGAACTATCCATGTGGCTTCTTTCCCTGGAGGAATTTCACAGACAAATTATTGCATACAATTACATAAAATAAATTTAAACTGAATAGGGTGAGTAGCACGCAGGCTAGTCTTTCTGAGTGGTTCTGTGGAGTTAATCCCTAGCGAAGAGGGAAAGAAAAAAAAAATCACTGCATATAAATGAGATATTGCTGCTGTCTAATCCAGCTGATAAATGATTCCATCTGCTGGAAAGGAATTCTCAATGCCCTTGACACTTGTCCTACCCAGTTACCAGAATAGCCATTCTCCATTACTTACCAGCTTTCATGTGAAAGGATGAGGTTGGGTGAGGGGCTGTTCT
Organism: Acomys russatus; assembly: GCF_903995435.1. Lineage (NCBI taxonomy): Eukaryota > Metazoa > Chordata > Mammalia > Rodentia > Muridae > Acomys > Acomys russatus. The sequence continues at coordinate 16,733,486 of NC_067169.1, forward strand.
TTTCCTTCATTGGTAGAGGGTTGTAGCTCATAGACTTGCACTATAAATCTGGCTCTTTGGTTAGCCACGTTTTTAGACACCAATCACATTAGGGTTCAATCTGTGGTCTAAATAAGTGTTCACAAACCTGGCTGCACAACAGCATTCTCTGGAGAGCTTAAAAAAATGTGTAGCCTATTCCTCAACTCTCAGGTCATTCTGAAGTACAGCTAAGTTTGGAAAACAGTGGCCTAAATCCCAAATAAGCACTTCTCAACTTTACATGAATATGAATCCCTTAAAGGCTCTCAAAAAAAAAAAAAAAAAGAAAGAAAGAAAGAAAGAATAGACGCTGATTTCGAGTGTGGCTTGAGATGCTGCTGTTCCAGGCTCTCAGGTGATGCACATTAAAGATCACATTTGTGGCGCTCCGACTCCTCTCATTAGCATCATAATCTAGCCCAATGTTTTGGAGGGGGCGGGGACTTTTTCTTAAGGCTATTGGCATCCCTTCTTTAAATCTTCTCTTACAACAAAGCCTTGTATGTATGTACAAAGAGCATAGCTGGAGCGGTTCCAAAGGTGAAGGGCCAGGGCCAGTCCACAAAGCTAATCAAGCAGGATCACAGCATGCACCTCCTTCGTTAACATTCTCACATGAACACTCATCATTTCTGTCTGGACTCAATCCCTCTATGTAACATGATGGCTAACCCTTGATTTACTGTCTTTCTGGAAGCCTCTGCAGGGTCCAAATTTGGGGGTGTTGTTAGCCTTCTTGTAATTGTTGTAAATAGCTATTTTTTTTTAATACTCATATGCTCTTGTAGCCAAAGTGTCTCAACCCTAACCTTAGGCACATGCCATCTGATTCCCACCCACTTTTCAGTGAACTCAGATGAGATAACAGAGCTTGTTTGTGTAGGTTGATGAACGAAAAGTGAAAGTTCAATTGCTGAAATAGGGTCACTGATGCCACTCACTTACACTTACTTTTAACACCTATCACTAGCCTTACTGAGGCATATATTATTTGCCACCTTCTCTTTAAAAGAATAGATTTTTAATGGGCATTGGTGTTTTGCCTGCATGTCTGTCTGTGTAAGGATATTGCCTCCCCTGAAACTGGAGTCACAGACAGTTGTAAACTGCTGGGTAGCTGCTGGGAATTGAAGCCGGGTCCTCTGGAAGAGCAGACAGTGCTCTTACCTGTGGAGGCATCTCTCCAATACCTTGCCATCTTCTTTTAAAACTTAAATTCCATGTAGATAATGGCCTGGCCTGGCTTGTCTCCACTGTAGTCCCACACTGAAAATGGTGGTTAGCACATAGCATTTGCCTGTAGGATTATTACAGAAAGGAAATCTACCGCAATTCTCATTTCTCTTAGTTCAGATCGCACTGATATGGACCTTTCCCAGATTAGAACCTTTAGTCACCTCAGTATCAGCACTCTGGATTTCTAGGTTCTTTTCTGCATTGTGGTTTTAGGCAGCTAAACTATACACAACTGTAGTTCCCAAGAGGAGTGCTAGTTGGATAACTGAAAATGAGGCACTGCCATCTATATGGTAATTGAGACAACCAAGATGGGTAAAATTGCCCAGGAGCCAGAGGAGTGAGATGATGACCAAGGCTTGGTCCCCCTTGAACTCAGTGTTTAAAGAAGAAAATAATTTTCCTCCTTAATGTGCCTCCATTGCCATATACACACACCTGTACAATGAGACTGTCACAAATTTCTTCCAGTCAAAGATGGCCCTTACGATTCTGGAGAGTACTTGCAACATCATTTGTCAGCTTGGCGATGGCCTCTCTCAACAAAGACATTACAGATAAAATGACTCCAACATTTATTTGAGTGTATCAACCATCATGTCAGAGCACTAGTCCTAGGAAATAAATCTCATAGAGGAAAGGGTAAAATCAAATACCCAGGAACTTACTTCTAGGGATTTCTTTTGGGGCCTATTTTATCATGACATGTATGGGAGTACATAACTAAGATCATTGCTACTTTTTAAAAGGAGAACATAGATATATCCAGAAATTAGAAAACGCTCCAAGTTCATAGAAAAATACTGTTGATAATTTTGGAAACTCATAGTTTTTTTATTGGTTTCCCAGGACTTATCCTTTCTGAAGAGACTATTTGAGGTGATTAAAAAAAAGAAGAAGAAGAAGCATTGGCTCATCATAAAATAAATAGAAAACATTAAGATTCATGAAATGGAGTATAAAGTTAGTACAAAATATGCTCCTTGCTTACTTTAACTGCCATTACCTAGAAGTTGTGTTGAGTTTTCCAGTAAGTCCTAAGAGGAAGCAAAACCAAGCCCAATTGTGGTAGGTTGGCTTTCAGGATGGGGCCCAGTGATAGGCACCTCCTACTAAGTACAGCTATGTATCAAACTCTTCTTTTTCTACAAGCTACATTTATTCTAAGACTTCTAACAAATGGGTATTACAGAACTAATGCTAGGATGGAAAATTTAGGTTTCTGTCTCAAATACTCTTGCTTTGATTGTTCACCCTGGGGCAATGTGTTTACTCAAAAGGTCACCTTGTGGAAAATTCATGAATGGCAAGGGACCACGGACTGTCAACAAGTGACCGAGCTTAGAAGCTGATGTGCACATCTCAAGTTGCGCTTTCTCAATAGGTTATAGTCTGAACCAGTGCTTTCACTATTACCTCATCAAAGAACTCTAGACCCAGAAACCTCTAACTAAGCCATACTGGGATAGTGATTTCCCTAAACCTATAATAATAAGTAGTTGCTATTTTAAACTGATAAGTGACGGGGTGTTCTGTTATAAAGCAATAGATAACAAATAGAGTTTTGCTCATAGATGGCATTGTATTATATTTTTCAGTTAACAGTACAGTTCTGAATTATTCTAGCAGAAAGTCTGCTAGCTTTCACAAACTGCACTATATAAATACAGAAATTTATAAACATTGTTTCAAGGTACATGTGTTATTCTTTCTTACATGTCCCACAGTCTAAATTCAGGACATTTACAAATAATCATTTTTAAAATTAGATTGCATGACTTCTTGGGAACTATACAGACAAATTTCTGTACTTATGTTATCTAATACTATTTTTCTGTAGAAATCTGCAAGCACTGGGAGTTCATTTGTCAACTATTTGATCCTTTTCTTTTTGTCCACTAGTCAATTTTACACATAACAGGTTCTGTTAGAGGGCAAAACCTACCACATTTCTTCAATCAAGAAACAAAATGTAAAAAGTAAAATCTAAGGTATACTGTAAATCTACATTAAAGTCCAGAGTGTATCATACCATTATTACTCAAGACATGTGGCTCTTTATTGTGAAGGCAATGTGAAAAACTATGACATACTCACGAGATAAAAATATGTTTCATTAACTAGTAAAGAGGACCTGGCACAAAAATGAATACTACACAATTCAGAATTCCAGAGTTAAAGCCATAAATAAGACTCAAAGAAGAAATGAAAAAAAGGAAATGCATGCATGCAAGGTAACTTAAGCTTCTGGCACACAGCTAAAGCTTAGGAGTACCTTAGTTCATTATCCATAAGGGAATCTGAGAACACCAAATGTGTTCAGTTCTGTGTGTCAATGTAGGGATATAAAGGCACTGTTAGACTGTCTTTGTCCTCAAGAACACTATTAAAAGATGTCAGTGAAATTACATGAGAAACAGTTAGGGAAACCAGACTGCAGTACACTGAAAATAATGTAAATAATAGTCCTGGTGACGAGACAATTTGAAGAATGATGGCACTACCTATACAGGCAGAACTTTACAAACTGGATTAAAAATATGTTGAATTATTCAGTGTGCATTGATAAACAAAACTTAAAGCATGTCATTGTTTTGGACTCAGCCCTTTTTTGTTTTAGGTATCAAAAGGTGAAACTAAAACAGAATGGGGCCACTTATATTAAACTAAATTTTCAAATAAAGACAATTTTCCAATCATGTGAGCAGTGTGTGTGTGTGTGTGTGTGTGTGTGTGTGTGTGTGTACTTATGGAGAAAAGTAAAGAGCTGGAGTTATCGGTGGTTGTAAGTTAGGGTCCTAGGAATCAAACTCTTGTCCTCTTTAAGAGCAGCATGTGCACTTAACCACTAAGACAATGCTTCAGACTTTCATCTACAAGTTTTATTTGTTTGTTTATTTAGTGAGTGTAAGGTGTCTGCAGAAATATTTATTTATTTATTTATATTTAGTGTGTGTAAGGTGCCTGCAGAGGCCAGGAGAAGGCATTTGATTCCCTGGAACTGGAACGAAGGCTGCTTGTTAGCAGCTTAACCTGGGTGTTGGGAACCAAACTCCTGTGCTCTGCAGGAGTACCAAGGACTATTAAAGTAATTTATCACACACATACCCCTGAGATCCAAAGGACTGAGACACAAGAAGCAACGAGGAAGGTGAGACTGATACTCATTTAGGGAAATGGAAACTATAAAGCCATTAATAGGATTCATTTTGGGCGATTGTAGAAAATGAAATATCGGGCAACAAACCCATGACAGGTGTTTGGAATCAAAACTCTCCACAGTCTTGATGTCATGTGGAAGAAGATGAGGATTCTGATTAACTTTAAATTTCAAATATGCATGCTAAGAAATTAATGCTAATCACTGAAGTGTAGATAAATATATACTACAAATGTATAATGCATAGTTTTCAAAAAAGAAACAGGATGACACCGCAATTCAAGAGGAGACAAAGAAAAAGTTAAACAACGTTAGAAAAGTAACATGGTAGAAATAAAGCCAAACACTTCACTAACAATAACACATAACTATACTTAGCTGGCAATTGAGGCTGCCTCAGACTGACCTAAAAATGTAGTTCTATGCCACTTGAGAGGCACATCTGAGCTACACCGAAAACAACAAAGTAAAAATAGAGGGACAAGGAACAATTCTTTTGGTAAATACTAGCCCAAAGAAAGTGATTAGGACAACTGTAATTTCAAATAAAATGAACATTAGAGAGGAACTATCATCAGTGGAGAAAGGAAGCAATTTGACCAAGGATATAATAAACTTGTATGTCCCTAATAGTATAGCTTAAAAATAAAGTCAAATGTGACAAAAGCTACAATCTTAGTGGGGAATTTTAATATACATTCACAGAAACGTATTAAAAAAATGAACCCTTCATAAGAACATAGACTATTTTAAGACTCATTAAAAAAAAGACTCACAAAATTTACTATTTGAACGCAGTTGCAGGCTTTTTCTAACCTTACACCCAACAATCAGAGAGCATATGTATTGTTAGGTACATGTGAAACAAACATTGTACCAATTAGAGTACACAACAGACCTCAACAATTAGGAATTACTTCTCCCTGCCAGATCCAAGTCTTTGTGTGTTGAGGGGAAAACCTAATTTCATCAGAATAAACACACAACAAAGAAAAGGCAAAACTTCATCTAAAATCAACAGCATTGTGGCATAATGTATTGCTTTTGCTAAGAAGCAAGCCCTTTTGCTATTTTGGACTCTGCATCGCTGCTTAACCTCTCTTGAGAATTATAATCCAGAACTGACTGTTCTTGGATAGGAAGTCCCAAGCTAGAAGAGATTTGCCACATATGCATCCAAGAGAGGACATGTATCTAGAATATATAAAGACTTACTATAAATAAATAAATTTTGCTGAGTTGGAGACAATGCAAAACGACTTGAACACTTGGCAAGAGGATATTAAGATGGTCAACGGGAGGAAAATAAGGACTCAGTATCATTAGTTACAGGAGAAGATAAGTTAAAATAAGTTTCCACTATACAGCCACTGGATGGGTGAAATAAAGCTTTGAGAATAGTAAGTGCTAGTGTGGATAGGGAACTAGAAAGCTCTTTCTACTGCTGGTGGGATTATACATTACCACGTCTATTTTAGGAAAAAAATGTTAAGCATTACCTTCTAACTCAGAACATACATTATTTTCAAATAATTGTACACATGTGTTTATGGCCATGAAAAGTACTCTCAGTGTTCATTCCAGCTCTATTAATATTATACCATACCTGAAAGCAATGTCAATGCGCATTAATAATAAAACAGACAAATTGTCGCAGAGTCATGGAGTAGACACGTATATGACAATGAGGAGGAGTGAACAGTCACGAAACGGTCCATGTACCCAATTCTATTTGTAATGAAGGTTAGGAATAAACAAAACAACCCTTTGGCAATAGAGTACAGAGCAGTGGTTGCTCCCAGGTAAGGCCATGGAAGTGTGGTTGCTAACGGAGAAGAAGAAACATCAGAAGTGCTGAGAACAGTTTGTATACTGACTCTGTACAAGTTGGAGCTGTACAAATTGACTCTGTACAAGTTGGAGCAATTTGTGCACTGTTTTATCTCTGAAGACTCAAGAAAGGGATTTAAATTTGTGCCATTTAAATTTTCCTTAAAGGAGGACTGTGCACTGTATACAAGTTATTCAGAGTTGAAATGTGAATACTTTCAAGTTTTGAAGTAAACTCAATCTCAGTCCAAATATTTCCTATTAAAAGTATGTTACGCAGAGGTAAAAATAAACTTAAACTTAAAAATAACTCTCTGTTTTTCTAAGATGCTGACCTTCCAGAGAGGGGCCATCTGAATGTGTGGGAATGCCCTTTGTTTATCTTGTAGTGCTTACTGTGTGCAGCATTCAGACTCATAACTGGAAAGCCACTATTGCCCTAATCCCAGGCTCTTTGACAAAGAAGAAAGAGATCTTTCAGATCCACAACTTTGGTAACTAATCAATTTATGTTTTTACTGGTATTTCTCTCTTTGACGACTCATCAAAAGCAAAAAACAATGATTGGTGCTGGTTGTGGTGGCCCGCACCAGTAAGAATTGCTGAAAAAACAATGATTAGAGATAATGTATCTATTGTTAAAGTGATGCTTAAATCAAATGTAAGCATTTCATACTTTCATGCAGACAAGGACACTGGGACACTGGATTGGTCTTTAGATCATGTATACTCAATCTAATGCAGAAAAAAAAGAGAAGAGGGAAAAATAACTGATACTCATTTCATTTTAAGACAAAATCTAGACTTAAAAAACTCTGAGAAAATCTCTGTATTTCTCTCACGAACTTCAGAGACACGAAGTACTACCAAGACTCTAACTCTGCAGCCAACAGTCTATCTTGTTAGCGATAAGCGATTCAAGTTTCTGAAATATTCATGATTTTAAAAACCCAAAAGTCTAGTGTTTGGGTTATGTGGAAATACATGAGGTTCTCTCCCAACCCCTGAGGACCAAGATAGAATCAGAACATGTGTTGAAAGATTGTCATCACACCCAAAGAAGAGAACCACAGCACAGCCATTTGTAATTGCTCTATTTATTAATACATATATCACAAATGATCACAATATCAATGCATTCTTGTTGGCATGCTAGACAGAGGCATTATTTTTAAGATCTTTTAAAAATATTTTGACTTTTGTTTCCCTTCCACACTCACTTTTATATTGATCTGATGAGGTCCTCAAAGTCTATAATGTCAATGCAAGAAAAAAAAAAAACATCAGAAAGAAAAAGTAAAATAATAGTAATTAGTTGGGGCAAATAAAAAGTAGTAAATTTGCCTTCAAGGAGAGTAACAACACAGCCTTTTAACAGGATTATACAGGTTTCATCTGAGAAGAAATCCTACACTAAGCTGTCTCTACACACCCACATGTGGAGCAACAAGCAAGGAGGCCACCTAATGCTTAACAATACTTCCAGCATGCATGCCACATGCTGTTTTCTCCTCATGAATGACTTCCTCTGTGTCTTATCACATTCCCTAGGCAGCCTAAAGAAGGCAGGAACAAATCCCAGTAAAGGGAAAACCAAACCAAATCAGATTAAGCCAAAATAAAAGAAAACTACCATCTGCTTATCTACAGAAAGGTGTGTGGTATTCATGGACCACAGTGAGGGGCTGACTGAAGCCTCCCCTACTACATGCAGGGCCACAAGGGGCCGGTGATGATGTGATAACCAGTCACCTACAGTTGGACCAAATACATGTGAGAGAGCTGGCACTCACAGAGCCTTAGGATGGGGTTCACTATGACTAGCTGCAGGGGGCCTGGCTACACTGTGTGGCACAACAGGGCTTCACAAGATGGACACTACACATGATGTGGGCTGAAAGGTAGAGCATAGACTGGATAGGAGTGTCAGTTGCACATAGGGGGCAGGGCTGTGGGGAGTGGGCGGGTGGGAGCAGGGCAGGGATAGTATGTACTGTGCTCTAACGTTCTTTGGAAGTCTTTCCGAGATTGCGGCAGTTCCTTTTCAAAACAGGCCTCTTATTCCATAGTTCTCGAAAGACTGAGAGAAAGAGAATATATGTGAGTGATTCGCCATTGCTAACAGCCTGCACAAAGAGATGCAAAGGAAAAAAAGCAAGTGTTCCCATGTTTCCACAATGGCATCCACTTTACCTCTTCCCCAGCATGTGGACACGAGGTTTTTACACATGGACAGCACCAGTGTTCAGTGTTCAGTGGCTGGACACTCTTCCTGAGCACCAAAAAGAACAACCTCAGATCCAATACTTCCCACTGCCACTCACCTTCTCTTTACACCATCTCATACTGATTGGCAGTGATGAACCGGGACAGACAACAGGCCAGCAGCATGCCAATCAACTGTTACCAAAGAGAACAAGTGAAAAAGGAGAATTTCAGGTCACAAAACAATACCCTTCTTTCCATTCTAGATGCATTTTAAATTAAGTTTTCATACATAGCAAGTGCATCTATCATCTATCTATGACAACAAAGAATTGTCACAATACATGTTTATACCTAGATATGACTTTTAGTAAACAGAACTTTCCCCATGTGGAAAGGGCAAAGGTCACGAGTAAAGAATAAATCAGATTTGAATTATGGGATCAAGCCTTGATGTGGTCTAAGGGTTGGTGTAGGGCCAGTGGGAAGCTCTGAAATTGGCTACAAAAGTTCAGAAGTAGCTCACCCTGGCCACTTCGCAGCAACTTCTGATACCAAGTCATATTAAAGTTTGATCATGCTGCGAGATTAATGCAAAAAAATAATTAAATTACATGGAATTGGTGTGATTGTAACTAAAAGGATACATTTTAATTCAAAGCCATAATCTTTGTATTATTTGAAAGGCTAACTATATTTGGCCAAAGCCACAACCCAGTAGGATACTCTGATTATAGTTGGCTGATGGAATAGAGCATCTTTCCTTGAGACAAGAATTGAGATATTACTCATGACTGCCTCTGTCTGCCAGTGAGATAATAAAGGCATCACTTCTAAGAAAGGTGGGTAGGGAAGAGGCAAAATGGGGAAGCAAAATTTTAAATGCTGTCTCTCAATCACATAGCTATCACTGGCCTAAACAGGCTCATTTCGGGCCACACCAAAACCATTCACAGGTGCTGCTCCACTTCCATAGAGCCCCCGGGTTCCTACTTTTCTTTGTGCCTTGATTAGCCTATGGCACAGGAGAATCTTATGAGAAATGATTCTGGCAGTTTTAAGACACTCTTAGTCACACCTGTCTCTGTTCGCTAGTAACCAACAGTCTTATAAACCCAGAGGATCAGCTTTCTTTTGAGTGCTCTGTGGTAAACTTGAGCCCAGATGCCATATTCCTTTGGCTAATAGTACTTTCAACTTTAAGAAACTGGTTATATTTTGTTGTCTCATAAGTAGCAGGGACCTCTAAAGATAGTCTGATGTGGGACAACAGTACAAACATCACCCGCAATTTTAATCAGAAATGCATGTTTCAGGTCCCAGCACCCATCTATGACTCAGACCAGTGAGGTACAGCTCAGCCAGTGGTACTTCCGTAAGCCACCAAGAAGGGAGAATCAGCTTGCCAGTCCACCTCATCACCTTATCTGACAGGTGAAAGACCCCTTGTGGCCATTGCTGTCTGTTCTGTTATTCAGTGGCACACGCACTTCATTACCTGGCTCGGAAACACACCTTGCAGGTTCCAGTTCCCAGTTCTTATTTTTCTAAAAACATTAACTATGCTTTGAAATGCACAAATAATAACACCTGTTATGGACAGAGCATTCATTGCTTTATGAGAATCTATTAAAGTTGTGGCTGGCATCATTCCATGCCATAAAATACATAGCATCATGTACTTACTGTGGAGTGGCCAAAGGTATCATGGTTGTAACTTTCAGATTATGTTGCCAAATGTGAAGCTACATTTCCAGGAGTGTAAGAACTTTGAAACTTACAGTGTGTCCCTTTCTAACAGACTGATATTTTCCAAGATCAGCAAATTCTAGACTACATTTCATAGTGTGAAAAATTATATTCCAGTCAAAAATAAATAAGTAATGAATGTATGTAACACATTCAGATATACGAAAATATTGGGTTTTTAAAAACAACAACTCTTTGTAATATTTTAATTTTAACTTTTAAAATAAGAAAATGGGTTTGATAGGTTCAACTATCTTCCTCAAACTATACAGATAATCTTCACACTGACTTATGTTGCACCCACTTTTGTATCTGAGGACAACCCTAACTTTTTGTGCCCTGTATACAGAAAAGAAAAACAGGCCCCTTTAAGGCTCTACTAAAGAATTACTGGCACAGAGTAAATCATCCCATAAGATTGTGGGCCCTAAGGAAGGCCAAGGAGGGAGGGTAGAGGTGGGGAGGTGAATCCGTAGGAATGGGTTTGGTATTTTTTGCCTTTGAATTAAAATACTTAATCTCTTTCCTAATAAAAAAGGGAAAGGGGGAGATGGAGAGAGAGGAGAGCTAGAAAGAGAGAAGAGAAAGAATGCTCATACAGTACATTTCTCTTGCTGTATTCCACCTATTCCTTCACCTTATCTCCTTCTCTCTTCCTGCCCATGCTCTCTTGTTGAAGATGAGAACTATCAAAATCATAGAGAAAGACAAGTACGGGTGCCTCATGCCCCTAACCTCAGCAGTAGAAAGACCAGGCCCAGATAGGAGGAATGCCTTGAATTGAGTTTAGCCTGGGTCATACAGTGAGTTCCAGGAGAGTCTGGGGTAAACAATGAGATTCTGTCTCTTCCCAAAGAAAAGGAAAGGAACATCTCATCAAAGTATCCTTGACTCCTTACTGTAAATTTATAAAGAAGGACAGATGTGTTCATTAAGAGCAGCCACACATGCTTTTCCCTGAGAGGACAAAGTCAACAGGGGAGTGCCAGATCAAACTCTGCCATCCAAACAAGAGCTCGGAGCCAAGTTAGCTAACAAGGGACATGGTGCTTAAAACTCAATTACAAAAAAATACTGGCCTTAACACAGTGTACCTTTCACCCTTACACCACCTTTACTATCTGACATAATAGGTGGGCATTATGCCAGTTTCTCATGACAGCATGTGGGAAGAGGGCAAAAAGATGTAAAAAAAGATGAAGAAAAGTGAAAGAGAAAAAGGGACACAAAGAGAGAGGAAAAGAAGAGAGAAAAGCAGGTAGTAAGTAAAGATCTTTCTCCCCGCACCCCCCGACCCTGGCCTCCATTCAATAGAGCCTGCTCTGTCATAGGAGAGCCAAGACATAACACTTCTATTCATATCAACCAGCATTTGTGAGATTTGGCTCTACAATATCTGAATGAATTTTGTAAAGCTTGGCTTCTGGATATTGACTAGGCTCCATTGGGGGTGGGGGGGGGACTCTTCCTGATCAGCCATCTTGTAAGTGGTTAGCTACCATTACCATGACCATCCTCTCCCTCTCACTTGTAAAGAACCAGCCATGAGCATTCCTCTCCCAGCCACAAGCTGTACACCCTATGTGTCACGTCTCTGTTCTGTTTGGCCATGTGAGTGAACGGTAAGGAATGTACAATGCTAGTAGGCTTTGTGATTTCTCTTTATCTCACCATCTCTGGGGCTCTCTGGTAAGACCTAAACTCGCTATAGTGTTTTTTTTTTTCATGTTCCTTGGAGTCAAAGCTTCTCTTTCATTGTTCCAGTTTGCATCTTCAAAGAATCCCAAGGCACCAACTTCTTTAAGATAGCACAGTTAGAGTCTAGATATTTGTCTAAGCATAAATTCCTTTGAAGGGATCGTTGAGAGAAGCATGGAGAACACTTGATGCATCTCATTGATACAAACAAGATCTTCCTACCCTTTCATATACATACCCATGGTTACATAGGCATATTATAGACTTCATCTACAAGATCTCAGGCTCACTGACGCATTGTTCTCATCTACTGTATTGGCACCATGCCATTTTATTTCTCTAGGGAAGGCATAAAGAAAGACTTTAGAGATGTGTGTGTGTGTGTGTGTGTGTGTGTATGTGTATGTGTGTGTGTCCGTGTCTACCCACATGCATGCACGCTCAAGTGTCAACCTATATTTTTTGTTCTTAACAACCTGTGTTGAGGAAACTATATGCTCAAGGCTGTCAAGTGTATCTTACACACTTGCATAAATCACAAGGTTTGGGATCCTTGAAATTGTTCCTATGCCATTACAGAGATGTTACTAAGTGTTGTTACTGAAATGTTACAACAATTGGGAGAAAGTTCAGGGTAGTAACTGCCTTTAAAATGTCTCTGGAGACTGAGTTAATTGCACTGTTTGTACTCCCACTCTGGTTTGTCTGTGTTGGCATGTTAGGGGTTTTCATTCACTCCATGAGGGTGAAAACAATGAAGCATATTTAAAGAGGATTTTGAATTGCCATAGAAGAGACTCTCACAGTGACTGACTTTGCATGCTCTTGGGAGGTGACATGTCACACAGGTTTGGATAACTACTTAGGAAGAAAAGCATTTCACCTTCTCTAATACTGAGGAGCCCTGCTTGGCAGAGATATATAGCAAGTTAAGGAATGATTCCCTGATCTAAGCAAGGGCCACAGAAGTGATAACTTACTAAAATATAAAATCATTACTTAGGTACTTTTCTTGGAACTTCATGTTTCAATTAAAAACATCTCAGGAACAAGTTGGAATAGAACAAAACTGCATTTGCATTGCTAAGCATAACAGGAGCTGGGAAAAGAGAAAGTTCGACTTTGAGATAGCCACTATAGAAACGGAACTTTGGAGCCATTACTGAGATATCAATTGAGCTTTCTATGAAAAATAATCTATTAGTCTGACAAAAAATCTGAGTTATACCTAAAATTTGTATCAAGTTGCTAAGTATGCATGTCAGCCCTTGTACCCACAGAATATTATAAATAGGACAGAACATTTGCTCCAAAGATCAGAAGCCTGTAAAACAGGCCCTTGCCAGCTAGACGAAGGCTCAATTTGAGATTTAATGTAAATGTGTTTTACCCTTTAGTATGTTTAGCTTACATGGCTGGCATAATTACTTCTCCCAATAGTTTGTAAGAGGTGCATGGAGAGAAAGAGATGGACAGCTTAATACATAAAGAATTAAGTTTCCTTTTCAGAAAAAGAAGAGTGAAATGCAAAAATTAAAATAACATTAACAAGATGAAGACTGCCAATGTCACACACAATCCAAAGAAACTAAGAAAGAACAAAAAGGACAGGTCAACCAGGAAAAGAGCCTCCCTCTAATGTAAACCAGCCTGTTGATGTTTGGAGTTGTTTAAGTTCCAATAAAGTCAGCACCTTGTTCTGTCACCCTCCATTTGACCTGTGCAGAAGCAAGCTGGTTTACTAGAGGTAGTCATTAGTTGAACTGTAAGTGATATTCCCTGGACAGCAAAACTTCATTTAAGTTGGAAAAGAAAAATCAATAAACAGGTGACCTAAGGCCTAATGAGCAAGGATCTCTGACCCTATCTATCAGCCCTCCCCAGAGCACAGAAAGACAGGCCAAGAACCTGGAGGTCAGGGAGGCAAGCCAGAGTAGGAGGCTGGAAAAGGCTAGACTAGGCACAGTATTTGAGTACCTGGGAGAACGCAATTCCAAATGCCACTCCAGCGATGATCCCCATGTTAGTCTCCATGAAACTGGTCACCAGATCATAACAGCCCTAAAAAGAATACAGGTAGTCAAATCAACTAACCAACCAACCAAGCAACCAACGAAAGAATTAAAACACACAAACGGTATAGAGGATAGTACAATAAACCCACACAGGAAACTTTCCCTAACTACCCCCTCTCTCCTCTCTTCTCTTCTCTCTCTCTCTCTCTCTCTCTCTCTCTCTCTCTCTCTCTCTCTCTCTCTCTCTCTCTCTGTCTGTCTCTCTTTCTCTGTATACACACACACACACACACACACAGAGAGTCAATCTTGTTTCCCTGACACCTCCCAAATACACATTCCCTGGCAAGTTCCAGACATAATTTAATCTACAAACATGTCATTAGTAGGATTAAATTCACCAAGAAATTTAAAAGCTCTATGAAGTAAACTCTGTTGAGACGTAAAAGGACACATGCAAAGATCAAAAGTTATTCTAAAACTTGGAACTGAAAGTTGCATGAACATAGTCATTACACTGGTCAATGTGGTGTATGCCTTTAATCCCAGCATTTGGGAGGCAGAGGCAGGTAGATTTTGGTGAATTTGACACCAGCTTGGTTTATGTCACAAACTCTAGGCCAGCCAGGGCTAGACAATGCGATCTTGTCTCAAGAACAAAACAAACATAGCCACTAGCATTTTGTCAACAAATGATGAACTCTTGGATAAAGAGAAATCAGTTGGTCAGAGAAGTACTTAAATAACTGCAAATTTTAGAGTCTGAGTTCCTCCTAGGGCATCTCTTAAGTTTTTCTTAGTAGCAAAAATCTACATTCTAGAATCATCTTTGTCAAAATTTACTATGTAATATTGAGCAAGTCACTGCACCTTTCATAATATCGTAACGCCTTATTCATAAGACCAAATAAATTTTTTCTTCATCTACAATCTTCAAATACCATGATTAAATAGAGCAATTAACAGAATTTTAATGTGAAAATTAGGATGTTGTTGAGGTAGATTATATTTTATCAACCTAGTCTAGAAAGAAAAAAAAAACTTCTCTTGTATCCCCCACTACACAAAGAAAGGCAAAAAATAGCTATTACTACTAAATCCCTTATTTTTAGATCAAACAGTAGGACTAGAAATGTGTGTATGTGTACATGTGCATGCGTGTGTGTGTGTGTGTTTAAATGTACATTTATATGGAACTATCCAAATGAGCCTATTTCCAAGCTGACATATTCAGCAAAGGATACACGGTCTTTTCCAATAGAGGACTCTGACCTGAACATACAGATTGTGAGAAAAATAAATACATTTAATGAACAAACCCAATGTAGTTCTTGTTTACCTGAACAGTCACACTAAGTCACAACAACATTTGAACTACAATACCTACCCCCACTGGTTTTCCTTTTTAAATTGCAGTTTTGTTTAACAAAGTTTATAGTGTGTGATAAACTCTACCAATATCTTCAACTCTAAATTATCTTTGCATTCACAGTCTCTTTACAGAGACAGGGTGCATTAACCTGGAGCTGTGCTATAACATGACTTCAATGCAGTTTACAAGACAGACTCCTTACTATCTGGTGCAAATATGAAGGGAAGTACACACTGGCTCATGGGAGTTGTACAATTTGCTTCTTTCCAGTAGAAGCTTGCTGGTTTCAATTTTACTAGGGATGCAATACATCTCAGTACTTTCCGGAAGGTAGCAGGAGAGAAACTCATGGGTTGAGGAGGCATCAGTAGGTGGGAAGACAAGCAGCTATTCTAATACTTTCCCAAATGGTGTGTCTCCAAGCTGGCCATCATCACATCCTTTTCCCATATAATGATGGCCAAGTTGGGGAGTAAACTCCATATCATCAGCATTAGATTGACCAAAAATATGAAAACACAAGCCTGATAATCCCACACAGGGACCATTTTCTTATTCAGTAAACTGGTTGGCAGAGATTTTTTTCTGCTCCTCCCATCTTGGCTTTAATTCTGCAGGTAAACAAATATGTGATTCTTTTAGGGGGAGCAAACGTTTTGTTTCTCCAGTGGGAGGCCTGGAACACAGGGTCTCACACATACCAGGTAAGCACTCTATCACTGAGTCGCATTCCAGCTCTATTTCTGGACATGGTAAAGGTAATTTTATTTTGGCTATGCTCCCATCATCCAATAGGAGAAATCACAAACACAAGCAACTACCTGGCATGAGTTAACTTGTGACAACAATGGTCGTTCCTGTCACACAGTTGGTAGTTCTTGAATGGGCAGCATGGAACTTGTGAGAAATGTCAAAGTGGAAGTCCTACCCTAGACCTGTGCCACCACCATATGTATTGTGCTTGGGATATTCCTTTTAAAATACATTTCTAGTGGCTCTGAATGCATTTTAGCAAGCTCTCCAGATGTTTCGTATACACATTAATGCTTGAGAAGTAAGTAGTCTTCTGTAAAAAAAAAAAAAATAGTTACCTAGTTTTTTTTTAAATAAGAAACCAAACTGACACATCTTCTCAGTAAAAGAGTAAACAAAAATGAGAAGATGAGAATGATTTAAAAATATTTTCCATCCCTGAATTTACGTTCCTTGTTATTAATCATTCAGCCCTAAAGCCCTCTCTCAAACTTTCAGCACAGCCCTGCAGATAGAAGAATCGCTTTGATACTACAACTACTGGTCCTGTCTGCATCCACCTTGAAGTCCTGCACTAAAGCATGATCTTATCGACCCACAACCATCTCTCTCAATTTCCTAATACGAAAGCCTGGATGCCGAGCATGCGATAAATCTAGAGACCTGCTAAGTCTCCTAGGAAACACTGTGGTTTTCCACAGTGGTTAATTTCCTCCCCCTTGCGGTGTGTCTAAATCAACAGTCACCAATGGAAAAACATCCACCAGTGGCAGTCTGTAGTATTTGGAGGAGAAGGTAAGTTCCAGAAAGATTCTACAGGTATCTCTGGAGCTGCCAAACAAAGCCAGCCCTAGTCTTTCTTCCTCTTGTTCTTACAAACTGGCAAGAAATTCCTATGGCAGGGGCTCAGCCAGTACGACTAGGTAACTGAACCTGCAGGCATTTCATCATCTCGCCAGCAAAAGAAAAATAAACCCTCTGCCCCAAAGCAAACAATCAATAGTCCCTGTAAAGCACTCCCCTCCTCCTACCTGCTCTCCACCCAGAATTTGTACAACATAGGTTGCCCAGGTTAACAAGTAAACATCAAACTTCATCTTTTGGTATTCTTAGAGGGTAGGGTTCAAAACACCAAATGACCACAATATGTTAATGTGTATGTGCCTGTATGTGTGCCTGTGTATGAGTGTGTGCGTGTTTGTGTGTGTGTGTGTGTGTGTGTGTGTGTGTGTGTGTGTGTGTGTGTGTGTGTGGTGTGGTATGGTGTGCCTGTGGAATCCAGAAGAGGGTGTCAGATTCCCTAGAGCTGGAGTTATAGGCAGTTAAAAGCAAGCCAACCCTAGCGCTGAGAACTGAATTCCTGTTCCATGCAAAAGCAACAAGCTCTCTTAACCTCTGAGCCATCTCTCCAGCCCCCAAGCTTACTTTCAAATGCTAATAGAAGTGATTCCCTATAAAGATCTGCTATATCATTGCTAAGAAAATAGTGATAAAGTAAAAATAATTTCAATGTAGCTGAGGTCATATTTGCATCACAGTTAATACTACCTGAAACTATGCTTTATCTCATTGGTTTCATTCATTCACCATAGTAACTCTAAGGAGCAAGAACTATTATTATCTATATTTTATAGATGAGAGAAAAAAAAAACCGAGAAAGGTCAAGCAACTTTACCAAAATCTCACAATCAGCAAATTCATGATTATGAATTGAAACTGACTCTAGCCTCTGAATTCAGATTTCTGGGTCCTTAATTTTTACAAAAGAGAATGTTTATGTGAAAAAAAAACTGTTACCAAAATTTGACGGGCACTGCCTTTGCAAGCCAGATGAACCAAAGCACTCAGTCCTGTAGATCACTTCTTGTCATCTATAAATTGGCAAGTCTCTCGTGTGCTAGGTATGCATGCATACTTCATAAAATTGCAGCAAAAAATGGCTAGTTACTCAACAGAGATTACCCATGCAAAAGCCAGGTGAAGTCCTATGAGAGGCAAGGGAAGCCTCAGAGTTTGAGTTCATAAGAAAATTACAATAGGAATCGATGTTCTGGAAGCTGAGATGGTACTCAATCTTCCTAAATCATCCCAACACAAAGTAAACATTTCAGAATGACAAAATGATGATTCCAGGACAGCAATGATGCCTGGCAGCATTCCTGTCACAGATCCCAATGTAAAATGGGTAAAATACAGAAATGACCTCATCATATTCTAATCTTGAGAGAATGGCTATCATCTCTCTATGAATTATTCAGTAGGTGGCCCGGATAACACAGACCTGTGAAGATATCAGAAGAATAGAAGGTTTTCTGGTAAGAGAAGAAAAATCTGCCCCATGGTTGAAGAATTATAGACAAACTCAATAGTAATTCTGCTCCTTTGTTTCTCAAATCATAGTTTATAGAGGGTATTTCTTTGAACGTTAAAAAAAATGTTGATAGCATTCACACAGTTGTAACATGCCTGCATTGTATTCTCTGTAAAGTATAATACAAAATTGATTTCCCTTCTCTTTGATTACTAGAAGTTCATTGTCCCTCTTGCACTATGAATGGCTGTCTACATCTATTTCTACCATACGGGTTTCGCTCAGCTTCTTTGGGAATCAGGATGTTGACAGTGAGTTGAATTGGAGTTGTTCATTTCTTTTCCTACAACAGTGAACTCCCGAAAATAAAGGCCGCCCTCCTAGCAGAAGCAGATGCTGTCTATCTACTCTACTCCCTCCTTCCTGCCAAAGACTGGCACCCAGCTGTGAATAATTTCATGTTGCGATGGTATATTAAGTAGAAGCAAAGTGCCCAGAAAGAAGAAAGAAAACACTCTCTGTCTGACACAGGCATCAAGGTTAACAGGAACCATTTGCTAAACCTACATCGCTGAGCCTGGTAGAGCCTTTGCTGTGGGAAAGCCACGCGAGACCAATTGGAGGCTCGGCTTCCTCTTTCAGAAGTGAGCAGCCTCAAGCACATCTCCTAAGCAAGCAATCACTCTGAACCTACCCTTTGTAGCCCATTTGGCTTAGTTTCCCAAAAGTAACCAAGTCCTCTGCAACAAGCACCAGCTGTCTGTCTGTCTGTCTGTCTGTCTTATTAGGGCTCGGAAGAAGCGATACCTTTTGGTTAACTTTAGTGGCGGCCACAGTCAGATTGTGCAGATCCAGGGGATTACAATCGGTTTCGTTCATGCAGCAACTGGGCGGAATGCCATGGTCCAGGAAGTAAGGGCTGCTGCTCCAGTTGGTGTAGTTCTGCACGCCACAGCAGCTCAGCTGTTGAGAAGAAGAAGAAGAAGAAGAAGAAGAAGAAGAAGAAGAAGAAGAAGGAGGAGGAGGAGGAGGAGGAGGAGGAGGAGGAGGAGGAGGAGGAGGAGGGGGAGGAGGAGGAGGAGGAGGAGGAGAAGAAGAAGAAAAAAAAAAAAACAAGAGAGGTTAAGCAAATGCAGCGGCCCTCCTCACTTCCTGCCCTGAAACTTCTATAAGAAAAGCATTAAGCTGGGGGGGTGGGGGGGGGGGTGGCGCACACCTGTAATCCCAGCACTCAGAAGGCAGAGGCAGGTGGATCTCTGTGAGTTCAAGGCCAGGCTGGTCTACAGAGCTACTTTCAGGACAGCCAGCCAGAACTACACAGAGACCCTGCCTTGGGAAAAACAACAACAACAACACAGCCAGGCTCTCAATATAGCTATATATCTTTGGTGTGGAAAAATGATTTCAAGGTCTACTACCAATCATCCTTGCTACCCCTTTGAACTCAGAGAAGTAATCGAGTCCACATTGTGCTGTCTTACTTCGTACATGTGCAAGTGGAGTAGTATGTCTCTGACCTAGCTAAGCATCACAGTCATGTAAGAGTGCTGGGAAACATGCAGATGCATGCATTAATTATACGCAGAATACAGATATAGAGGCCAGTGATAGTTTCTAAAAGGTCTCACTGCATCTCCAATCATAAACAGAGAAATAGCTTAGAGAAGGTGATTGATAGATGGGATAGAAAGCTGGTACTGGGAAGCTACAGCCTACGACCTGTCTGGTTTTGTAGAGGTGTTTTGAGAACCACTTGTTTATGTGTCGCCTATTGTTCCTGGATCCTTTTTGCTACTGTGGTGGCACAGTTGGTTGTGACACAGAGTATCAGGCTTTCTCTGTGGCCGAAATTATTTTCCATTTTTTCCTTTTATAAAAGGTTTTCTGGGCCTGGAGAGATGGCTCAGAGGTTAAGGGCGCTGACTGCTCCTCCAAAGGTCCTGAGTTCAATTCTCAGCATCCACATGGTGGCTCACAACCATCTATAAAGTAACTTGATGCCCTCTTCTGGCCTGCAGGTGTACATGCAGGTAGAATACTGTACACATAATAAATAAATAAATAAATAAATAAATATTTTTAAAAGGCTTTCTGACATCTCATGTAGAGAATACGAAAGCAAATGAGACAAAAATGTTATTGATTGGTAAATCTGAGTATATAGTTTCTTATAGTTTGACTTTCTAAAAGTCTGAAATGTTATTAAAAAATAAAAGAAAAAAATCCTACTGTTTTAATTTTTTTGAAGCATCCATGTAACTACACAATTTTCTCCTTTGCAACCCACACCTAACAGAGCCTCAGTTGCCTTTTGGTCCATTCGCTACCCTTACTACATGGCCCCAAGTAGGTGCTGCTTGCCTGACTTCTCTGTCTAGCTTGGGAACACCAATTGCAGAGAGCCAGATTTCAGAAATCAGGTGTTAGCTAGACTGACACCCACCCACCGCTTTGCTCCTTCCCAATGCTTCAGCTTTTAATGACAAACAGGACATCTTTGGCACGTTCGGCATTCATAACAATACAAGATCTGTTGGGGAGAGTGCTGTCTTCTTGATGCTAACTTCCTAGAAAACCAAGCTCTGGACAAATGCTCGGAATCAACTCTTGAAAACAGAACTGGACCAGGAGTTGGCGAATGAGAATCAACAGTATACGCAACTGCTCTAAGCTACCACCCTACCAGGCCCAGAACTGTCTATGCAGACTCCATTCTCATCATCATTCCCTGAAACTTACGCTGCGCTGCACGTGATCCACTGCCCGGCTCCTCTCATCATTGCCATTGTAGTTCTGCATGGCATCCGTGTAAGTCCTCAGGAAGGTGTCCTTGATCTATGGGAGATAAAGGAGAAGGCAGTTTCAGTTCACTGTAGCCTAAACTGTCTCAGATTCCTACTAGTTTCTACCCCAGCATCGTCCCTTCTCAAATTTCCTCCGTAAAGGATGACTAGGGAGGGAAAGCATTGTTTTCTGAGACAAGGGATCGCAGAAAACTCACCAAAGGTTTAGCTAGCTGAAGAATGTGAAGAAAAAAAAACTTGGTTTCAACCACCAATTGAGAGGGAATCAGGCTGTCAGATGGCTCACTGAAGTGGCTAGGCAGCATCTGAAGGGGCTATAAAGGTCACTGGGGCCAAACCTCAGGCATGAATTTTCTAGTTATTTTTCTTTGTATTGATTCATACCCAACTTCCTTTCTATAACCCTCTTTGACTTTATGCAGACCGAGTGGTAACAGAAAAGCCTGGACCAGTGGGACCACAAGATTAATGTTTTAGCCCCAAACTGACCTCTATTCTATAATACAGGAGCAGGAGAAAACCCACCTTTCATTAAACTGTAGTTACTGAGGCCAAAATCAAAGAGGCTAAAGGACAAGAGTTTCTCTCCTGAGTAAAAAATTAAGGAGACCGATCCCAGTGTGGTGGCACACTCTTGTAATCCCAGCACTAGGGAGGCAGAGGCAAAGGCAGGCGGATTACTGAGTTTGAGGCTGGTCTACAAAGCAACTCCAGGACAGCCAGGGTTACACAGAGAAACCCTCTCTCAAGCCACCCTCCCCAAAAGTTAATGAAACCCTTTCTCCTCGTCGGTGAACACATTTGCCCTTGGGGGCATCCCTCTGAAAATCTGAGGAAACTGAGGCACTAGAAGAGCAGCAAGTTGCAGTCATTACGTGGTGGCAAGCTCAATGGTAAAGACGGTAAGTCTCTGAGCATATACAGGGGGAGGAGGTCCCCCTCAGTCACAGACATAGGGGAGGGGAGTAGGGGGGAAGCGGGAGGGAGGGAGGAATGGGAGGATACAAGGGATGGACTAACCATTTACATGCAATATGAATAAATTAATAAAAAAGATGGTAAGTCTCCCAAGTAGGAGTATTCTGTACTAAATTCTGGAAGCAATGCCCCTGGGATAGCTGTAAGAGATAAGGAGACATGCACGAGTTGTGAGACATTTAGCTACAAGCCAAAGTGGCTACCATACCCAACTCTGTCACCTCATCTCACTCCTGAGTTGTCTCTCAGGGTGAGGAGTTGTGTACGGAATCTGCCTTGTGTCAGCTGAGGACATATGCCCAAGAAACGAGACTGCGGCTGTCCTGTAGGCAACCCAGTCTTCTTTACACCCTTCCAAGTAAATGGTCCCAACTTGACCTACTGTTACCGCGTGAGTTTCACGACCCAGCCAAAGCCAACCTTGATTTGTAAGCAGGGTGCGACTGCAATCCCCAATCACTATGATGAAAGGGAGAAGAGGACTTCCGGTTTTTACGCACGCACCTAGGCCATCTACCGGGGCTACTGAGGCCACAACTTCCTCCCCTTTCTCTTCAGCTAACACTAACTAGATGCAGCACCCACGGGAAAACAGATTTGTGAACTTAGTTTTGGCATTTTGGGATGCTACCTCCAGTCGAAGGCAAAATCAGGGCAACAGGGAAAGGAACAGACCATACAGCAGGCTAGCTCCCGGCGACTAAAGCAGAGCCTAGGAAGACATGCTGCCAGACATTGAGGAACCACAGCCACGTGACTTCTTGGTGCATTCAGTGTATATGGTGCTGTTTCCCGTCACCACATACCTATTACAGCTTTCCCGCTCTTTATGTGGCATAATAGTAGATTTCTAAAGCAAGACAATTGGCTCAGCTTGCCGCTAGCATCAGAAGTCATACAAAGACACACACGTGCTTTGTGGATATAGCTACTTTCAATGGAGTATTTCATCCGTATTGTGAGTCAATGCTTTACACGGGAGAGGAGAATCGTTTTATGAAAGAGCTACAGAGAAAGCTCCAGTGAGGATCAACACTGAAGGGTGTACCAGTTTGGGGAGGTGTCTGGCCAGCCTGCATGCCGCCTTTCCACATTCCATTCACCTTCAACTCTCCTCTTCACAAAGACACTGAGCTCTCCACCCTGAACATACTCACCTCATGACGAAACACGAATCCGGAAATGCCAGCCACAAGCTCAGCCAGGAACACCAGGGACAGGAACATGGCATACTAAAAAGGAAGCGAACGAAGACAAGGTCACAAGGCAGGATCAAGAAGAGGGCTTTGCAGGGCTGGCAAGATGGCTCAGCACCTAAGAGCACATACCGCTCTTGGAGAGGATCCAAGCTCAGTTCCCAGCACCAAGGTCAGGCGACTCACAAATGCCTGCTCCAAGGGCATTATCCAATGTTTCTGGCCTCTGTGGGCACCTGCACTCATGTGTATGCACCCACACATAGACACAGACACAGACACATGGACAGAGAGAGAAATGGAGAGGGCAGGGGAAGAGAGATAGACAGACAAACGGACAGACACATAGTTGAAATAAATCTTTTTTTAAAAGGGAGAAGAGGGTTCCCTTAGAGTGAGCCTCTTTCTACTAAGGGCAATTCGACCAGTCCTTATTACCTCTGGAGAAAGTTCAGAAATGTAAATACCCTGGCTAGAATTTCACACATGAGTATCAACATAGAAAACAGTCATTTTAATATGCACCAACATTTTGGGGATACGGATTCTGAGGAGACCTCAAGTGACACCGTGCTCACCAGTTCAGATCAATCCAGAGAAACCTGAAAGGGCATCTACTCCAAAGTGTTGTCTACTTTCAATCTCCTCCCAAGGTCTCACAGGCCATGGTGCTGCCCTGCTGGGAAGTGTTTTTCCACCAACTTCTTCTTAATGGTGAGCTAGCATCTGAAAACTCAATCTATGCAGATTGCTTTCATTTCTTTTTCATCCTCTTCTTAGTGCTGGGCATGGAACCTAAGGTCTTCAGTGCTATACCACTGAGTTGCTACCCCAAGCCTGCCTGTTCTATTTTTGGAACTGTTCCAAGTATTGGGAAGCTGTCTTTGTCGCTCATCACAGGTCTATCTATTTCCAATTTCCACTAGCCAGTATTGGTTCTGCTTTCAGAAAGTGTAAGGGCCAAGCCACGTGTACATTAGCCCTTTGTATGTATGAACATGGCCAGGAGGCAGAGCTGTCTTGCTGCTTTGCATTTTGGTAAATGTCTCCATTTTCTTAACCACATCTCACAGTAAATTAATACAAACCCACTTTATTTGGAAGTATGCCCTCTCAGCTGTTGTCAAAGGCCAGGATGTGTACAGCAGGATGTGTTTCTTTGCTATGATAGTTATCTCAGAACATGGTACCCTCAGCAGGTTCTTCTGGGGATGCTTGCCTCTGGGCGGGGCACTGAATGGAATTTATAACTTTTAAACAACACAAGGACACGACAATGCCAACAATAACCCCAAGTGTTTCTCATCTCATTCTACCTGCATTTCCCAATTTAAAACACACACACACACACACACACACACACACACACACACACACACACACACACAGAGTGTCTCTTTTTGTACACATACATACAAACATCTGAGTTCAAGGATGTTACATGGCACTTATGAGTTATGAAGGCATTCCCATTTTTCTGACTTGGAAAATCAGACAAAGAAAATACAAATTCATTCCTTATCAGCAAGTCATATGTCTTATAACCTGTTTCTTCTCGTCTCAAAAATGAAATATAACAGTTTTAAAGTTTGCAATGACCCTAAATGATGATGTGGATGGACTATACAATGCCATATAACTTAACTATAATGTGTACATATGACAGAAGTATACACATTTGCATAGACTCATAAGTAACTCCTCTTAGTGACACACTAATTCCTTTTAGTTTCCTAAAATAAGGAAGCACTGGTGTAAAATAACCATTTTTCTAAACATTAATGAAATTCTATATAAATGCATAACTGCTAAATTACTAAGCATACATGCACATAATTTCTCTGTATACTTCATAGAAAATATGATCAGAAGCATGCACTACTTTGTGCAGAGTGTCATACCAAGCCTTCAATCTACCAGAAAGTTCTGTGGGAAAATAGCTGTCAGAAGGCAAGTGGGAACAGGCCATTTATCTCTGTGGTCAGACATCCTATTTGGCCTCCATATAGGATCTATTGTTACTGGCAATGATTTTTTCCCTTGCCAAGGTTAAAGCTAAAGAAGGCACACAAGATTCCAATGCTAGTGAAAAACACACACTGAGAGCCTTTCAGCCACCTGCCCTTACCTTTAGGGAGGAACCATTTGCTCTGTCTCCACTATCAGAGTGGAGGCTTCTGCAGTGCTCCTGGAAATCAACTGCCGTTGCATCAGGCCTCTGAGTGAGAGGCTCTGGCTTAATACAATTCTCACAGCACGAGGCCAGAGAGTATGAGTGGAGAGCAAAGCATACACACACACACACACACACACACACACACCATGGGTGACAAGACTCAAGGACTTTTCCCAAGGGCTCGAGGACACGGAAGGGTGGTCATGCTCAGGATGATCTCTTGCTCACCAAAGCCGCCCATCACACAACACAAGGGATTTCTAAGCCAGCTTGAGACTGGCACAGGGCACCTTGCCAAGAAGACATTAATCGCTCATTGGAATCAATGGCCAGTGCTTTGCCAATCTACCTCAGGAAGCTGGGACTAAGTGTACTGTGCCAGGCTGTGTTTGGGGTAGTTTTTCCCACTGGGAGAATTGAAGGATTAGTGAAGAGTCCAGTGTGAAATGAAAATCAATGGATATTAAAGTCCTCTTTGTGGCTTCAAAAAGGGCTCCTTAACTATCACGTGAATGGACTGCTTTACAGAAATCATTGAGACAGCACATTCCGCTGAGCTATACTTACCAGTTTCAGCATCCATGGACTACCACGGCATGTAGCAAAGCATCCAAAGAGGCCAAAAACCACGATAGTGGTGCCGGTTCCAATGAGCACATAGGGAGCATTTGTGGAGTTCTCGGCAATAAGGGAGATATAGGTGCCCAAAGTAAGCTTTCCCCAGACTCCAACAGCCAACAGGATCACCCCAGTGATCTGCAAAAGGAAGAGAAGAGAACATGAAAGTGTTGCCGAAAGAGGTGAGAACGGACATTTTCCTAGTTACTCCTCTACTGCTGTGAAGAGAGACCATGACCAAGGGCATTTATAGAAGAAAGAGTTTACTGGGGACTCACAGTTCCAGAGGGAGTTCATGACCGTCATAGTGGGGAGCACAGAAGCAGGCAGGGAGGCATGGTGTTGTAGCATATCTGAGAGCTTACATCCTCATCCACAGGTACACATGAAGACAGAGAACTAACAGAGAACGGCATGGGATTTTGAAACCTCAAAGCCTGCCGCCATCACGCACCTCCTCCAACAAGGCCACACCTCCTATTCCTTCCCAAACAGTTTCATCAACAGAAAGAGTACAAACAGAGCATTCAAATATATGAGCCTGTGGGCGCCATTCTCATTTAAACCACCACAGACGTATAGCACCGTGGCCATACTTTAAGAATCAAGCTTCCATGAGCCCTGAACAGCAAGAAATGTCAGAGACCATTAGCCAAAACTGTTACAGAGTAAAGGCACTGTGATTGTATGCAATTAGATCTGTTCCTTATATATCCTATGTATACTTTTCATATTAATTGGAAATCAAGTCAATAAAGGATCATTTTTAAAAAGCTGCTTAAGGAACATCATACAATACATCTGAGAGGCATTTCTCCATTGTGTGTCTGTCTAACACTGGGCTAGGCATGACCCAAGAAAGAATGCTGGCCCATTCTCCAATCGTATGCAAAGGTAAAGTAGGTCTTATTGCCATCCTATACAACAGTTTAAGAACAAGAATATTCTTCTTCCAACTCTCTATAAAGAAGATATTTGAGACAGTTTTTAATCCCCATTAATGTGCTGCCTCACAATACGTTATTCATTAGAAAGCAACAGAAAAGTGTGAATGTCTCTTGGCGTTGTTTATAATGCTACTTGTCAAACTCCAATTGAAATCTTTATAAGCCATCTAAAGTCTAGCCCTGTGCATTAAGCAGGCCACTTATAAGGGAATAGGCCCAGAACTGTGTGTTAGGCCATACTCCTCATTCCCAGCAGATCTCAGGCCTCAGCAGTTGTGGCTGGTGAAGCCATGGGTTGCTTTGTTTCCCTACCATCCCACACTTGCTGGATCCTTTGATTCTCTCATAGCCTGGCAATATAGTCAAAAGTGACAGTTTTCAAATTACTACCGCATTGAGGACAATGGCTTAAAGTGTTTTGCTACTTTAGTCCCCTGCTCAATGTTCCACATTAAAGACCTCAGACTTCTGTTCAGTCTACCCAAATGAAGAGGCAAGATGAGAAACTAGTGAAAAACAGCAACAACAAAACACACACACACACACACACACACACACACACACACATACACACACACGATAAATCCCTTTTTTAAGAAGAAAAGGCATAAGCATCAGGTAGTCTTAATACTGTATGCTGTACAATTAGGCTTTGCTTGAACTTTGGTAAAATGCATATGAGATTTGTTACAGTCATTTGCCTATGTTGCCCAACAGCTTACTTTGCAGAACCATTCCTGTGCCTGACAGAATTAAGTGTTATATGAGAAAAGAGTGAAACTCTGATGCAGATTTCAGGAGAAAGGATTCGATGCTAATTTTGAGGAGAACGGGCCCAGTGGAGGCTGACTGCCAACGGGAATGGCTTCCGTGAATTAAAACCAATAATGCAGATGGTATCAAAAGTTTCACATCCTCTGCTGACACCTGGTGGCCATTTAAAAAAAAAAAAAAAAAGCATCTTCCCTGAACAGTTTCTCTAGCCATACTTTGCCAAATAGAAACCTAAAACGATCTTTATGGACTAGAATCAAGTCTCATGTTACCCGGGTAAAACCAGACTGTGTTGGTTAAATAAGATGTCCATCATCAACATTCCACTCTCAGATTAACTACGAAGAAGTCCATAGTAGATGACGTCGAAGATGTTCAACAGCCAGGGCAGCTATGTATGATACTTATGACAGATGACATGAATGCTGGATTGCTGCAGTGGTAGCCACGGGGGTGGGGGGAGAGGGAGAGAGAGAGAGGCGGGGAGAGAGGGAGAGAAGGGGAGAGAAAAAGAGAGAGAGAGAGAAAGAGAGAGAGAGAGAGAGAGAGAGAATATATGAGTGTGATAGAGGGTGAGAAGAGGGTGTCAGAGCTCACTCTTATACTCTTATTTCCAATGCCCAATACAGTCTTGGCGCCGCTCAAATTTATGAGGGATCGAATACGACTAGATGCTACTAATATAGACTCTGAAAGAAGGCTGAATAGAGCTATAATAGTAGCATTAGAAAAGGACTATCGGTGCTGGGGATGTTAGCTCAGTCATACAGTCTAGCATGAATGAAATTCTAAGTTCAAGATTTAGTACAGGAGGAAAAAAAAACCCAAAATGTTAGGTCAGACTAAGAAAATCTTTTAAAAAGTAGCATATGTTACCTTAAAATTACAATGAAAAAAAGTCATGGAGAGGCTTGGCCATATGCCACAGTGTTCCCAAAGGCTCCTAGAAGAGACTCACTAGGCTTCATTTTAATCATAAACTGGATAATTGGGGAGCAGGCAGCAGGCAGCAGGCATAAGTGATTCTGTTCCTGTAGGGTCATTCCTGGTAACACTGGGTAGGCTCCTTGTCAACCCTGCACCATCCTGATTTTTCTCAAGGGTCCAGACCCCCATGATCCCTTCCTACTCTGTCAGTGCACAGACTCTAGATCTGGCCAACTTGCTTTAGCTGGACACATGGCATGCCAAGTTTGGGTGTGAAAGGGCAAAGTCCCCATATCTTTACGCTTAACTCCCTAGCACCTAGCTTGGGAGCTCCACTTTCTAAATGAACATGCTCAATCATTCCAGTGATGACATGAGTTCATATTGAGCATATCAACATTTAGAGACCATTTTAAAGGAAAACAGGGAATTGAGTCACAGAGGTATACGCTATAGCTAAGAGACCTGTCCTAAGAAGCTGTATGGGATAGAAAGCACTGTAGCCAAGCATTAATAAACAGAAACACCAAAGAGACCGTAGGTGGAAATCTCATGGTTCAACTATTCCAAAGCTTCACAGATTAATAGGTTCTTGGTGAATACACACAGAGGTACTGCAGATAAGCTTTCCACTCCCATGGCTATGTAATGTGCGTGTGTGTGTGTGTGTGTGTGTGTGTCTGATAGAGAAAGTCTATGTCAATTCTCAATAGTTCAAATACAGATCTCTCCGGTGTTAGAGAAAAAAAGCAGGCAAGAAAGCATTCCTGTACTTAGTTCTTAGGTGAATGTGTTTGCAAAATGGAAACCAGAGGGGCATGCTTTCTGCAGCATTGGGGACACGGTTCTAGAGAGCTTTGAAAGGAGCCAGACTGGCAGAGAAACCAGAAGCCTCCATTATTTTATAGTTTTCTCTTTAAACTTTGAGAAGTAACGGTGTATGCCCACTCTACTTACAATTTTGGTTTTTGTTACTAGTTATTTGTCTGTGTACCTAGAACACTAAAATGAACAAGAATTTGAATACATAGAGGTTTCTAGTGGGCTTGAAAACTCCCTCCAGGGTAGCAACAAAAAAAGACTCAATGTATTTAAAGGGGGAGTGTATGCTAGAGTTCCAGACTTGGGGGTTCAGGAGACAGGGGCTTGCACTTGTTAGTAATTGTGTGGGTTTTGGCTTCCTGGCCTCAGTCTCTTCTCTACTAAGATCAGGAGGTAGAAAAATATGGTTTTCTGGGGTCCTACCTCTAACATTCTAATACAAGAAACCTGTGTCTCAAGCCTGAGATGCTTAATAACTCTGCAATAAACTTATATATGTGGTTTTGGTGAAATAAACAAAAGAACATTTACAAGATTCTTCGTGTGCTTCACAAAGCTTCTGCCACAGGATGAGCCGGTCAGTTAATTTCTAGATTTCAACCTTTCTGTTTTGTCCCCTTTCAATGATTCATCAAGCTCTTAGGTCAGACAAAGGAGGAGAAGACCCAGAAAATTATACAATTTTATACTGATATCCCAAAATTCACAAGCCTCTTGGCATAACCACATCTTTGCTTTTTATGAAGAGAGCTCTGAACTCAACAACAATAGTACATCACTACAAACTCCTTTCTAAGTAAATTATTTTGGCCAGTTCGATTCTTCAGCTTTACCTTGTGCACACACACACACACACACACACACACACACACACACGTGCACACACTTGCACTCATCCATGTGTGTTTGCATGCACAAATGTGGAATGCAGCACATGCTGCGCAGCTGACATATTATCATTACAAAGGGACAGAGAAGCTGAGACCTGGTAGAGAAATGAAACCATCTCAATTACTGCTTTGTTCAAACTGAGTTAGAGGACACATGAGAGCTCCAGAGCCCATGGGGCCCAGGGTGTGTTTGAAGGGACCAAAGATCATATAGGAAACATGTTCAGAAGATAATGGTTGAGTATGGGGCTTGAGCTTGAGAGTCAGTAATGGCTGCCAGACTGTGGTTAGCTGAGGGAATCATGTTGTCTGGAAACAGAACAGAGAATGGTAAGAAGGCCAATGGGTAAGACTGGAGGAACACCATCAGTAGAACATTAGAGGACAATGCTTTCAGATGGAAAATGGTGAGAAGACACAGAACCAAGTAGCTATGCCTATGAAGGGGGCTGTTAATACGGAAAGATAAGGGAGAGAGGGATCCCTCCCATTTTAAAGGCTTTTGGGAAACCAAACACCAGCATACTTCCCTGTCTCCTGGGATGTTCAGTAGCAGATGCCATACATTTTAGTTACATTTGGAAAGGCTTCTCTCTTAGTTACTTTTTAAAAAGCTGATATGAAGAAATACCAGGACCAAGGCAACTTATAGAAGAAAGAGTTTATAGGGAGCTTGCTGTTCCAGAAGGTTAGAGTCCATGGCCATCATGGTGGGGAGCATGGCAACAGGCAGGCAGGTGTGGTGCTGGAGCAGAGAGAGAAGGAGGGAGGGAGAAAGAGAGAGAGAGACAGAGAGAGACAGAGAGAGAGAGAGACAGAGAGACAGAGACACAAAGACACAGACACAGACAGAGACAGACAGAGACAAAGACAGAGACAGAGACCCCCTGAGAGACAGAGATACACACAGAGACACAGAGAGAACTAACTGGGAATATGGAATGGACTTTGGAAACCTCAAAGCTCACCCCAGTGACACACCTCTGCCAATGAGGCCACACGTCATCCTATGGGGGCCATTTTGATTCCAGCTACCACAGCCCACTGAGACTACATTTATCACGAAAACATCACTTCATCCTATACCAATTCGTTAGACCTCAAATTTCCAGAGCTATGTCATGAGCCTAAAATAATGTGTCACAAATTCTAACTACTAGTTTGATTTTATCAGTGTGACAGTATTAACAAGTTCTGTAGAGCAAATTTCCTAACAGGTTACAGATCCTTTAGAAGATCTGTGAAAATAATCTTTGAAAGACACTACAAAGAGCCAAAAATTGAGCTTTGGCTGTGTGTCCAGCATAGTCTTTTCATGTGCTCAGTGAAGCAGGTGATCACTTTGCAGGAAATGGCTCTGGGCATGTTGTTCAGCTAGCAAACTGTGCTTCTTTTCCAATTATCTTTTAAGTTGTAGCCATCAGCCTGCATCAGT
Organism: Acomys russatus; assembly: GCF_903995435.1. Taxonomy (NCBI): domain Eukaryota; kingdom Metazoa; phylum Chordata; class Mammalia; order Rodentia; family Muridae; genus Acomys; species Acomys russatus. The sequence goes on from NC_067169.1 coordinate 16,765,403, forward strand.
CAGGTTGCATGTGTGTGCCTTAGTTTGTCATTTATAAAGACACAGAACTTGACCCAGTGACATCTACATGGATCCTTATAATGCTAGGGTATTTTTCACTTCTTTGAACTGCCAAAAGGTCTTCAAAAGGACCAGTTGCATTCTGGTTGAGGAAGCAGCTAGGTGGACTGACGATCTTCACCTCTCCCTCAGCTCCTCCAAATCCAATCTCTGAGTCTCACCTCCAGTTCTATAGCAGACAACCTGCTGCAGCTCCCCCTCCAGCCCCCACTTCCATGGCTCCTCACCTCAAAACTTTGTCCTCCAGCCCTTAAAGCACATATGAACTCACAGAGGCTAAGGCAGCATGCACAGGGCCTGGATGGGTCTGCACCAGTTAAGGCCTTAGAAGTGAAAGAAGTGGACACATGCCCCATCCTTAATTCAGAAGCTCTCTTCAACTGATGACCATTTGCAAATGAACTTTTAGTTTTCTTCAAGGGAGTCTCACTAGGGAGAAAAACTACTCTTAAGGGTAGGCTGCATGCCCAGCAATGGATGCCAACAGAAAATGAACTCAGTGGCATCTTTAGAGGTATATTGCCTCCTAATATCATGTCAGGGCTTTAAAAAAATTCTCTGTCTCTGTCTGTCTGTCTGTCTGTCTGTCTGTCTGTCTCTCTCTCTCTCTCTCTCTCTCTCTCTCTCTCTCTCTCTCTCTCACACACACACACACACACACACACAAACCTCTTTTACTTATAGATTCTTTGTGTATCTATTATGACTTCCAGTTAGTATTATTTTTATGGGATTCTTGAGTGTGTCAATGAGTGGGTCTTTCTCGGGCCTTTTTCCTTCTATTCATTTCTTTTCTCCTATTCCAATGTGTTAATTTTTACTTTAATTTTTTTTATTATTACAACCCCTGAAAAGTCCCATTGTTTTCTAATAAGAGACAGAAAGAGGGTAGATGTGGATGGGAAGCAATGTGGGGAAGAACTGGAAGGAGTGAAGGGAGAGAAAACTGTGATCAGGATATATTATGTGAGAAAAAAAAATCTATTTTCAGAAAAAGACCAAAAATCAAGCCAACTATTTTCTAAGTTGCTAATTGCATTTGCCAAGGACCTGGACTGATCCATCTTTGTGTTTAACCTGGAGGAGTGACCTGGAAAGGCCAGGGAGGAATGCCAACGGTAGCTCCTTATGAGCTGTGTGGCATGGCTTTTGTTCTTGTTTTTCACAATAATAAGCACTCTTGAGTACTTGTAAAAGTTGAAAAGAGGATTTAGGCTTTTGACCTGCACTAACAGAGTGTATTGCTCTTCTGCAACTGTCCAGAAACACTTGAAAGTATGAAATGAGCATACCAGAACTTAAGGCTATTCAGAATGAGCTCACACCTCTGGCTTCACGATGACCCAGATACATCAATATAAATAATACAGGTGAACTAGGAATTGGAGCTAGCAAAGCCACTTATGAGGAGATTTACATACTTAAGAAGCCAGGACCAGCTGTAGTAGTTAAGAGTGGGAGAAGCTTAGCGTCCGGGGAATTCCCTCCATTCTGTACCCTCCCCCCAAACTCCTAAGTTGATCACACTTATTTTTGAAACTGTTGTTTCCGTTTAACTCACGAAGAGGCCACATGAGTGCCAGCAGTACTAAAAGGCTTAGTGCCACTGGAAGGGCGCCAAGTACCACTGAAGGAAGAGTTGTGGGAGAAACCACTTCCCTGGCTTCGATTCCTCATGGGACTGGCCCTGTGAGAAGATGAAGGCTCAGATCCCACACTAGCAAGAAAAAAAAAGAGACTTTTTAAAAATATCACATGAAATAAGTGCATGACCAAGAGCTACAATGATGTCAATGTGTGTTGAAAACGGCTATAACCACATGTTTAGCCCAGTCTCTATTACTGTGTACACATCAAGGATTTAAGAGTCATGTGAAGGAAAATAAAGCCTTTTGCTTCTTTGTAGCACCCAACGTCTCAGCCACTTCCTGTGTCTGATTTTCCAAGACAATGTGCCATTCATTCTGTCCTAACATCCATTCAGCAAAACCACTGCTTGCTCGTTTGATTCTGAGTCCAAATTTTCAATTTGAAAATCAGTCATTGTGCCTACAGTACAAGGTCCCTCTGGGGCCTATAATGAGGGTTTGACAAAAACAGCATGCATCTTGGCAGTGCTCCTTTCATGGGCTGCATCCTTAGGACCTATCGGATGGGAATAAACCTGACTAAAGTCATCTCAACAATTATTCCATACCCATGGATCTAATCAATAATCGGTGACAGAGTAGCTTGCATGTCATGATTATGCCAGTAAACACATTGTTGTGCTGGGGTTTCATTATTTCCAAAAGGGAGGTTATGTTTTGCCTAGTCTTTTGACAGGCTTACCATCTCTAAGTCACAAAAATAAAACCGTATCCAAATTTATATATATAGCACACATACATATGGGAGGAGAAAGAGGAAGTCGGCCAGTAGTCGTTCAGTTCCCAGACACTCTGTGACTGCAGACCGGGAGTGTGATGGGGGAGGACGTAGGATGGGGATTTTGTCTCCTTTCAAGTGAAACGAGGCCTGGGGAGGCATACTTTTGGGAGCGGATCAGCCAATGGACAGCACATTCTCCACAGTTGTGTGGAGAGCAGGCACTGACTCTGACATGAACTCTGGTGCCCCCTATTTGACCACTTCCCCTTGGTGGGGAGACCTGATGGCACTCAGAGGAAGGGGAAGCAGGCTACCAGGATGAGACCAGATAGGCTGTGACCATATGGTAGGGGAGGAGGTCCCCTTCTGTCACAGACCTAGGGGAGGGGAATAGGGTGAAAGAGGGAGGGAGGGGGAACGGGAAGATACAAGCGAGGGAATAACAATTGAGATGTAATCTGAATAAATCACTTAAATAAAAAACATTAAAAAGAGGTTAATATCAGACAATGAAAATCATGTGCAGAATTTCAATCAATATTCTGATAAAAACAAAACGAACCAACCAAACAAAACCAGTGACACATAGCTTTCCCTCAGCACTCACATGTCCACACTGCATATATGTGTGATAATACCACCAAGGAAAATGTATAGTTCTGCACTGGATGACATTTCAATAACAAAGAATCACTTATGTCATGGTGATCCCACAAGATTATATTGCTGTGACATGTACACTTCCAAAGTTTACATACACATGCTCTGACAGTCGCACAGTGCAAAACTGCCTAGCAACGCATTTCTCAGGCTATATCCCAGCTAAGTGATGTGTGGATGTGGTTCTCCTCTTCCCTGGGGGTCTGTTGGCCACCAGCCCACAGAGGCAAGATGAGACACAGGGCCTGGAAGGCCGTAAGCACAATGGAGATCAAACACCCTGGCAACCACTTCAGGAGATCGTTCAATGCTAATCAGGGAGAACTAAGGCTATATACCCTTTGGGAGAGGGGGAGGGGTTTCCAGGATAGGCGTTCATAATTGGTTGAAACAAAGCACTTTAAGGATGCTTCTTTTATGTACGGCAGCACGCTCCTATCATATGAACGGGAACACAGCACCTAATTATCCTATAGGCACAGGGAGGGGAGCTAGCAGGGAGCTGTGTCAAGGGCCATCTATCAAATGTGGTTAAGGGCATCTATGTCTAAAGACACTCTCCAGATGGAGTCAGGCAAAGAGCTGGAGGCCCTGCTGGGGAGAGGGAGTCTGCACCTAATGCTGAGCTCAGAGCAGCTATCCATCCGGACTGGGAAGAGTGCAGCCTCAAACAGCTGGGTCCTTCCAACAGTGGATTGTACGGCAAAAGTCCATATATTTAATACTGATAAAGTATTATGAAAACGATGTACTCTAAGGTAGTGTGTTCTTGGTGAAACAAACAACAAACAAAAACCAACAAAAAATAAAACAGCAAATATAAAAAAGTGATGGAGCACTCTATCCCTACCACTAGTCCCTGGTGGTAGCCCCTATCACCTACTGAGTCTACCCTTGTCCCCATACTCCATTCTAAGGAAAGCAGCAAGGGTCATTCCAATGAACCCTACATCCAACAGTCACACGCACTTCTCTGTTCAAGACCCTTCCAAAGTGTCTCATCTCCTAGGGGGAAAAAAAAAACCAATATTCTCATCTGACTAAAAGAGGCTGCCTGACCTGCTGCTTTCACTGGTTATTCTGTGTGGCCTTGTGTGGCACTCCCCTTGCCTTTCCTGACCCATCCTCTCATGGATCTAATCTTAGCTGCCTTTCCAGTTCCCTGTTTCATTCACTCCAGATTTGCTGTTCCTTCTGGAGGACTTCTGAGATCTCTGATTTCTTCAAGTTTTTGCTCAATGAGCTTTCCCCAACAGCCATATTTAAAATTAAAGCCTCCCCTCCAGTAGGGCTCCGATTTTATGTCTTTTTTTAAACCACTGGATTTATCTGGAACACTATTTTATTTTATTTTATTTTATTTGTCTATCTCCAAAAATGAATCAAAGTTCTACAAGGGTAGAATTTGATCTTATTTGTTTGTTTATTTTCCCACCCCCACTGTGCCCAAAAGGAAGCCTGTTGATAGTTAGACGTTTAGTATGTACTTGTTAAATGCTGGACTACGAGATGATAGGCAGGTTCTGAAGCCATGAGTTCTAATTACATTAGCACAATACTGAGGAGTCCAAATATGAGACCTGACTCCTATATGACCCATGTTGTATTAACATAAAAAGAAAACAACAAATATAAAAAATATTAAAGCTGTTCATTTGCTTGCAGCCCAGCAGATTGCTTTGTAAATATCTGTTCTGGATCACAAGGGGAACGAAATAAGACAGCGTGGGAATGAGTCTTTCCCATTATAGAAACGTCATTGGACGCTCTGATATCTTTTATGCTCCATGGCAGCTGCAATTAATGGGCAGGAGCCTAGCGAATAGACAGTGCTTGTACTAGTGAAAGTGCTCTGTTTGGTTTGTTTGTTTGTTTGTTTGTTTATTGGTTTTGATTATTCAACACAGGGTTTCTTTGGCTATCCTGGAACTCTCTGTGTAGCCCAAGCTGGCCTTGAACTCACACTGATTCACCTGCCTATACCACCCAGAGTCTTGGGATTAAAGGCATGTGCCACCACACCCAGCTCTGTGCCAGGACTCAGTGCTGGGCACTGTGTTAAGGGCTTCAGTGTCTTTTCTGGCCTAATTTGCTGGATAAGCCAAAAAAAATTGTACCCTAGGTTATTTAAAACTAAGTGGGAAACAGAAACACAAAAACTCCTGACCCGCAATTCTTATTGCACCTTTAGTCTGTCTCTAAGACTTTCTTTCTCCCCACCCCTCCATTAGAGCTCCATAAGAAGAACTCACAGGCCAGTGTGATCCATCTTGGCACTGATATATCATGAAACAACCTTGAAAATTTGATGGCCTCCACTAAAAATTAAAATCTGTAGGCATGGCCTCTGACCCATTTATTTTAAAACACTATCCATTACTTTCAGGCACATGTGTCTCCAGAAACGGAAATACATTCCACTTCAAGCTATATATAGTTCAAATCTTTAATAACTAGCACTAGTCAAGGAATAAATATCCTCTTGTATATATAGGGATAAACTAGAGATGCTAAACATTACAAGGAGCAGGCACAAACCTATGGAATAGTCAATCTGACGATTCGGACCAGTTTGACATATAAACAAAAAACATAATGTCATTAGTACTGTTTTTTCATCAAGGTTATTCTGGGAAGAAATTTTTTATTTTAAATTATTATAATTTATTCAGATTACATCCCAATTGTTATCCTCTTTCTTGTATCTTCCCATTCCTACCCTCCCTCCCTCTTCCACCATATTCCTGTCCCCTAGACCTCTGACAGAAGGGTACCTTTTCCCCCATCATATGATCACAGCCTATCAGGTCTCATCAGGGTTGCCTGTTTCCCCTTCCTCTGAGTGCCCCCAGGCTTCCTAACCAAGGGGAAGTGGTTAAATTGGGGGCATCAGAGTTCATGTCAGAGGCAGTCTCTGCTCTTAAAAGTCAATACGTAAGACAGTATTAGAGAAAGCGATAGTGAAACAGATTTTCTGGCTCAATATAAAGTTTTTCAATGATAGACAATGCCCAGATGGTGTAGGTTGCATTGATGGGTATTATAAATGGCTTTTTGGTATCTCCACAGAGCCTACAGAGGCAAGATATCTAGGCTGAAATGCGTGGATTCAAAGTTCTTGTCATTCTCCCCATCATCCAGGAAGCCTTATGATTTCTCTCCAGTTATCTCTCTCCCCCCCCCACACCTCAATTTTCATACATGAATGGGCAGGAACTGTAGCAGTGTAAGAACCACCGAGATTATTTTCTCAGGCCCTGAGCTTCATTGCCTTTGAAATCCCGAAGGAAATGATAGGCCACATAATTCTGTCACATGAAGAGCAATAGAAATACCTGCGCGGTGTAATGAGGTTGCAACAAAAATGAGCTGTGCTCTGCACTTGAAGGACCATTTGCCCTGTTATCTTAAAACCTCTGTTTTCCCTAGGCAAACACACTCTTCCCATTTCTCAGCTAGAGTCAGAAATGATGTGGGACTTTACGAATCAGGCAAACTGGTTAAAGGTATGGTTTCAAAAGCCATAGAGTTAACATGCATAATTTGAACATATATACAAGGATCCTATTTTTTAAAACCCAACACATGCACTGGAACTAATTAGAAGGCTTCTATGAATATTGCTCTAATTTACTAGAGATCTATTCCTTTAAAACAATTATATAATTCCATAGATGGCTAAGAAGCAAACCCAGCTGTAGCTTTTAGTGATCAGTAACACAGCCTCCAGGCTTGCCACGACAAAATGCATGCTGTTTCTCCCTTCAAACACAAGTAAACTGTTCCACCACAAATTTTTTTCTGTCACTCAGATATAATAATCCCCCTTTGAACATGCCTAGGACTTTCTATACATCTCTCACAGATGGTATTTCACCTTGTATTCTAAAACTTTATAAATCTATTCTTTGCATTCTTAATTGCCTTCTCAAGACCACGGGGAGTTCTCTGGAGCCATATTCTTAAATATAGAGACCAATATCTATCTTGGGACATCCAGTGTCTGCTTTTCATATGGAAACACCATCAGCAAGTGGGATTTTATTGCAAGTAGCTTTTCCCAGGAAAATAAATGTCCTCTTTGCCTCTTTGGTTGCTAAAAGGACAAGGGATGAAATATAGGTGGGTTATACGGCCTGAGAGGTAGTGGGGCTGGGTTTCTAGAGATACATGACAGTCCTGTGTGTATTAAAAAGCTATTGCTACTAGTTTCGTATTTTGGTTTTTTTTAAAAAATACAATGCCTACTGTGGTCTTAGGGAAATTAGTAGTTCAGAAATACACAACTTAGTCATCAGGTCCCCAACCTAAAAGCTACTGATGTAACTATCCCCTCCTCATTAAGATGCTATGAGGAATTTATTTTAGAATGATCTGCAAAAGCAGGACTCTTTCTCTTCTGGTGATGTTAGCTGAAGAGACTGCCTCACTGATCACTCTGTATAAAGAAGCATATAATTGCATTGCACACAACGTAGCAGCCAAGTATATACTTCCCTGAATGCAAAGAAGCCACTGGATCTTACCATACTTTCATATTCAAAACCAAGAGCCCTCCAGAGTTGGGGTACACATTGGTAACTATGGTACTGGACTGGAATGGCTCACTGGTACAGTGGGCCAGCAGGCCCCCGAGATCAATGGCTATTATTCTCACTGCATCATTTTCCCAATATAGCTTATCTTTCATTGTTCACGCATTGAACTATAGGAAATGGAAGTCATATAAGCTACCTTGAGCAAAGGGAGGGATTCCTGTGGGCCACAAGCACTTATCTAGTGGTGAAGTAAAAGCAATTGGCAACTTCAGAGACAAACGAAAGGAGCCATCTCCTAGTGCAAAGGTCAAGACTGCATACATTTCATTATTTATTCGTTTATGTGTGAGTGTGTGTGTGTGTGTGTGTGTGTGTGTGTGTGTAATGTATATGGATGTGTGTCAGAAGACAACTTTGTAGAGTTCTCCTTTTACCTTTATATGGGCTCTGGGGATTTGAACTCAGGTCTTAAGGCCTTCACAGTAAGCAAATTTGGCAGGCTCCCTGTTTTTCTATTTCTGACAGATCATCTTTCTATATATAGCATCAAAAACTTCTGATTAGATCCACCTCCCATCCAAACATCCAGTAGAAAGCAACGAGTGACCTTGGACAGTAATTTCAAATTCAAGGGAGAGAGTCTCTGAGGGACCCATCTCAAGTCGGGTGACTTCCTTGGTGCCACAGGCTATGATGGGGGCAGAGCCTTGTCCCAAGACACCATCATATCTTTAAGTGCTAGGAAAATAGTGACCCAGAAAAATGCTATGACCAAAGCAACTCATGAATGCTGGCTACCATGAAAATTTCCTCCTGAACCAGAGGACAGGGGACTATGAAGCAGTATAGGTGTTCAGCTTGACTTGAAACAGTCTGTAGTCTATGTAGCACTGGAGAATTCCAGTATCAGACTAATTATCCACAGAAGCCTTTGCGCAGAAGAGCCTCTAGGGAACTCCTCAATCAGGTAGCTAGGACAAGCCTGCAGGAGTGGGTGCCCTGGCTTGTTAATCAGGGCAAGGGAGGGAAGACGCAGCACAGAGAACTCCTAAAAGACCAGACCCTTCTTCACTCAGCCCCTTCCAAAGCAAGGCTTGGGCCTTGACTCTCTCTATGAGGTTTCATGCTGAATGATGATAACTAGATCAAGACACATTAAAATAAACTAGTGCCAAACTGACCACACTCTGTGGAGCACTTAAAGAACATCTCTCTTAAGCGATCTGACATCATTGGTGGGATTCTGAGCACACCCTCTAACTCATAGGAACCTTCTCCCTTCTGGTTCCATACTCCCCATTTCTGATTTCAAGTTCAGCCCACAGTTGCTGCCATGCCTGGAGCACATGAGAACAGGGCTCTGGCTAATAGGAGAGGTACAGTTATAGCATAGGCTCTGAAGAGATGGCTCAAGACTAAAGAGCACATGCTATTCTTGAAGAGGATCTGGGTTCTGTTCTTAGCCCCCATGTCAGGTGACTGGCAACAACCTGTAAGTCTGGTTCCAAGGTATCTGACACCCTTCTTTGGCCTCCATTGGCACCAGGCACTCGACATGGTTCATAAACCAATATGCCAGCAAAATAATCATACACATATAAACAAACAAACAAACAGATAAATATTCTTTTTAAAACTTAGTACATAGAAAGATGCCACATTATGCACGATTTGCTAGTGTATTCATTTGGGAAGTCAGATACAGACATTACTCAGGGGACCTGGTCCCAACAACCTCATGGAAACCAACTTTCCTATGTTCAAATTTCTTATACAAAAGGTGTGGTTTGCTCTCAGAAGCCCCGCACGTTGTCATGGATACCCTGAAACATCCGTAGATTACTTATAGACGTTCCTATAGAGCAAATGCTGCATCAACAGCTGTTATACTGTTCTTGTTCATGAAGCGATGATGAAGCCAAAAGTCCGTGTGTGTTCAAACAGGTTTGTGATGAAAGACCTCACTATATAAGCCCAAAAAGTAAGTGCAGAAATATTAAGCCATGATCACTGACAGCAGGAGAAAAAAAAAACCTGGCTCTTGGATTCTTTACAACCATTTAAAATATCAGGCAGCATGTGTAAGGCACTCTGAGATTTGTATAGTATTTTCACTCTCAAAAATTGTACTTCTCACAACAGCCCTCCATGAAGCTCACATAATTAGTATGCCTGACTGTAAGACAAAGAAGCGAGCCCAGGGAAAACTAAATGTTACACCAAGTCCCACAGTCTCTAAGGAAGCAAAAATAAAAAGGGACAGCTCTTAGACCAAGTCCTCTGCACTATATGGTGCTGGAGATGTGTATCAATTCCTTTTTTGCTTGCTTCCTTTAACTCACTGCATTTTGTGTATGCGATTTCCACTGATTTGCTTCTCTCTAAGTGGTTAGCTCCCTGGAGCAAGGAGCTTATTAACACCATCATTATCTAAAGGCATATGGATCAAGTCCAAAACTCCTGCATCCCATTGGCTCTAACATTGAGCAGTACCACAGGCTATCCAGTAACCAAGCTGGTAATCAAAGGGTTAAATAAATTCTTTGACATTATCATAACTATGTCACTTTGTGGACCGTAGTTTCAACTTGTTATAAGTCCTTGAATGTCAACTTGGTCCTGTTAATAGCATGTGATCAGCTGAAGTTAAAGACTGAATCATTTGTCTAGTTCCAGGAACACATAGCATAGCGCCGTCCATATCAGAAACACTCAATGGATGCTTGGTTTGTAGTACATATCGGTATCTTTCAGTAAGAGTGTCAAGAAGACAATTCTCTGGCATGAAACTTGATATCATAGACCAAAAAGAATTTGAGTAAAAGTCGGGACAATGTTATTACAGTGGTTTATATGCTAAAGGTGTAAGTGCTTCCCCTTAAATCCAAGTAGAATCATTGACAGAGCTTAACTAAGGCAGTGCAATTAGCAAAACCAACTTTCAGAAAGGTATTGGAGCACAGTAGAAAGAAGCTTTCTTCAAATGGATACATTTCCTGAGTGTCAGAACAAGTATATCAGTAGGCAGGGCGGAGCTCTCTCAAGGATGATGCAGGCCTCCTCCTGCAGGGCTCTGTTCTCTCTGCAGCACAGATGGCTTTCAGGTTGAATCACCTTAAAGAGGCTTGTGAGCACCATCCTTCCTAAGTAGAACACTGGGGAATGTGAGCACTGACCTCAGCCAGGGACTGGGAGAAAGCTGAGAGAAAACAACCTGTTCTCCTGTGGCCACCGATATCTGGCAACACGAAGACACAAATACCCCAGAAGTTAATGGAAAGATGGTAAGGCGACACCAGTTCCTGCCCTTGCTCATAAGAGCTGAGCGTTGAAGGGCACCTCGAGATCCCATTACCATAATGTAAATTTGCAAATTCAGAATCAGTCCCTTCCACGATATTGCATATATTTGGAGCATCTCCATCGTAGAGTGTGTCCTCGAACCTAGAACCCAGAGCTCCTAACTTCCAAACTTCTCCTTTTGGTAAACACATCAGGGTTCCAGTCCACCTTGAAGATCGTTGAGAGCTTCAGAAGCTTTTCCAAGAACTAATACAAGGAATATACTTTTTGCAATGATACCCACCTCTCTGCTGTGCTTTATGACATTGTTTTCACAGCTCTTCTCCCCTCCAGAATTTTCTATTTGATTACATGGACACTCAGGAAAGCACAAAACTAAGCACCATCATTGTAAGACCCCAGAGACTCCTAAACAAAGCCATCGCCACATCTCACCCACGTGCCACTCAATTATGCAGTTTTTTTCTTCCTTGGGTGGATACATAAGACAAAAGGTATTCCAGCAGAGGCTCTGTGCCATTGCCTCTGCTTTTGCTGTGAGGTGCCTTTCCCAATGTTACACTGTTTTTACAGGCTTTGTTAGAAAGTACGCCAACGGTTACTAATGAAAAACAGATGAGATCCCGCCGGTTCAGGATGGTACGGCTGCAGATTCTGAAAGTCTGTTAGGCCAACGGAGGTCAGGAGTTTTCCAGGCCAGTAGCTCATTACCAGGAATTGGCAAGAAGCATACCAACTTAAATATACGTTAGGCAGACACCAAAACCAACTTAGTAAAACCCCCATAGCCCTGTTAGCTCAAATTTCACATGTGCAGAATAGCTCAACTTTACTCTTTCCTATGATTACTGAATGGTTTAGCTATATAGAACTTGCTAATCAACTCAGCAAGTACCCAGGCATGGTGAGCAGGAAATTTTAAATGGAAGCTGTGACTTTCCTATTGCCATTTTACTGTCATCCTATTGACATTAGTTGAGCATATCTGAATATCTCCAGAGCTATGCCTACTACTGAGAATCTGTACTACCTAGAATTCCTTTAAATTCTACAGCTTCTGGAGAAAGGGCTTTATTCAGCTAGGGATCCGGAGGTCTGCTCTAGATTTCAGGGAACATAAACCATCCTGTTTTGCAGCTAGAGATACCGAGGGCCCCATTTTCTGCATAGCCATTTCTAGCTCGTTGTTCCACAAAAAGCTTGCTGCCTTTTATTTTTAATCAGTGATAGTTAACTGTTTTTTTTTTTAATGGGCTCTTAGAAAGGGAATGGAGTTTGTCAGCATCTTCATCTGCAAGCTACCTTAGGAGCAAGCATGTACCTGACAGTGTTGATGGGAGGATTAAGGGGAATCACTGCACCCCAACACTCAAAACAACATTTCATTCATCAAAAGCTTCTGACTGATGACAGTCACCCTTTTTCTCAACATCAACATCTAGTCGAATCCTTACAGTTTTGCATATGAGAAGATTGGGGTCTAGAGAAGCAATGTACTTGCCCAAAACCACACAGTGAATTAGAGATGTTGTCAAAACTGGAACCCAAGCCTTTCATGAGTCCATATAGACTCCATCAAAATGTTGCCTCTAACTTTCTAGGTGCCTTGTTTTATAAAGTCTCTGGTGCCTGGACAGATTTATCAGGACTGTTTGCAGTGATAATGTTTATAATATTATGCAAAAAATAATCTGAAATTCAAAGTTTATTAAGGAAATGCAGAAGGTAGAAATTAAAAGGGATACATGAAACAGTGGAAAAACAAACTAGAGTATGTTGTTTGAAGATTTATTTTCTTACTAGTGTGCCTTCTGTTACTCCCAAACACTATCTGGTGGTCATACAAGGTTGAGATAAAGATTTAATATCCGAAAATGCCATCAGAATAACAGTGCTGGCATTTCTTAAACACAAGGTCAAAAGCATCTGTTATTGCCAGCAAACTATCTCTCCAAAAGACAGGTAGAAATAATTTTAGCCTATAAATTACACTATTGAATTAAACCCTTTCTCTGAAGCATCTTTGACAGAAGACAGCAGAGTCTAGAAAGTGTGTAGCTTTGGGGGTGGGAGTTGGTCTCTGCTAAATTTTCACATCCATTGGAACTAATCTATCCCATCCCAAGAGCAACAGTTAACCACATCAGAGCCAGAGAAGCAAAGACTCCTGCTGGCAGGCTTGTATGGACTTCAGAGTTATTTGTTGGTCTTTCACAGCAAAGATACCATCTCTAGGGTGAGTATGTCACTCAGTGTTGGAACAGTTCCACAACATATACAAGGCACTGTGTTACATGAAGAGAGAGAGAGAGAGAGAGAGAGAGAGAGAGAGAGAGAGAGAGAGAGAGAAAAGAAGAAGAAGAAGAAGAAAAAGAAAAAGAGGAGGAGGAGAGAAGAGAGACAGAGAAAGTCAGAGAACATCCTCCTTAACCTTCATTTCCGTCATCTCTCATTCCTCATTCTTTACCATCATAAGAAAATGGGTATAAATTCCAAATTTGCTTTTTAACATCGTAACTATGGCTGTGTCTCCTTGTAAATAATTCTCCTTCTTTCATATCTAGCTTCCTATGCAGCAATTTGGCTTTCCTTAGTAGAAGAGAGGAAGTTTTTGTTAATACAGGTCAAATTTCAATTTTATGTTGTAGTATAAATATATTTTCTAAGTCTTAGTAATCAAAAACTACAAAACCACATACTCTGTGGCATTTTTATTGTACTGATAAACTCTTTTATAGTTAAAATTATTTGAATATGTATTTGCTGATATAGTTTCCCTAAACTGAAATAGTAACTATTCTACTAATGCTTTAAAGTCTAACCAGGGTCATATTTTCTCCCAGGATTTAGACGCCCTACATTTAAATCTGATATCACAATGATATCTGAACACCTGAAGACTCCTCCTTAGCCCATGTCATTCTGTGCCTCTTCTCTTTGTTGGTCTAGATGTTAAACAGTGGAAGGTAGAAATAACCTCCCATCAGTCCCTATCACAGTATTAAGCACAATGAGAAACCAATTATTTTATGACTGCCCATTGGAAGAAGGGACGGTGTTTACCCTGCCATTATAGTATTATTCACTTTCCCCTATTTAACAGATATTTTCTGAGGTTCCCAATTATTCACAGTCACCATGAATGCTAAGCTTAGTCTTGTGATGTCTTGGCTATAGCTGTCTTATATAATGGCACTTGCAAACTCAACACATATATGTTTTAACCTGGGGAATCACTTCTGAGAGGCATGGATAAACTGCAGATCTGCTCTTGCAACACACATACACTCCCAATACACCCCATAAGCAGAATGTGAAAATTATCTAGTGTAAAATGGTATTTTGTTTGAATACGATGTTTTCTGATTTTGTGTTTTTATAGTGTGTGTGTGTGTGTGTGTGAGACAGACAGACAGACAGACAGACAGAGACATACAGAAACACACAGAGACAGAGACAGACACAGAGACACAGACACACAGAGAGAGAGACAGAGACAGAGAGACAGACAGAGACAGAGACAGAGAGAGCACAAGAAAAGGGCCTGAAGTTCAGTGAGTAGAGATTTGGGGAAGATGGGGAGGAGTTTGGAGAGGGGAAACAGTGATCAGAATATACTGTATAATTCTTTTAATGAAAAAGAAAAAGGAGAGTTTTTCCTACCTGTAAGAGGTGACTATCTCATAATTTGTAATGGATACTAAGCAAGCAATGGTAGCATGAGACTGAACAGTGGAGACAGTTCACAATGTAGAGATGAGATGATGTGAGCTTCCTAGTGTAGAGGAATAGGTCACGGAGAAAGGCATTTCTTCTTTCTTGGCTGCTATCTGCCGTCTCCCCTTTCATCTGACCTTGGCCACTTCCTTGCCATGATCCTGGCTAACACTGCTGATTCAACCTTGAATCTGTAAAATGAAGAGGCTGCTTGCACTATGGGAGACAACAAGGGGATGGCATCTGAATTTTACCAAAATTCAAAACATGTTGTTTACAGGAGCTTCAAGAAGTCTGTGACAGAAATCTGAAGAAAGGACCAGAAGGTGAAGTAGGAGGAAAAAGCAGGATGGCTTCTTCTTTTTCCGCATCATGATTAGAGACCTGCTTCTACATAGAGCTGTTCAGAAGACAGCAACTTATTTGGACATGGGGGACTTTTGGACTCATTTCTGCAGTTACCTTGATAACATCACTTTGAAGGTAAAGATGAGTGGAAATTTGAGTTCAGCAAGTTAGCTGGCAAGGGAAGCAGCATTACTCATGTCACACAATTTTCTTTGTTCCTCAACTACAAACAAACATCAGAAAGGAAAAACTTTCACATGCAGAAATCTAAAGCTTTTCTTCAGAACGGCAAAGAAATACTGCGGGGGGGGTGGGTACTGTACTCAGAGCATGGGTCACACTACAGGCATATCTGAGGTCTCCCACTGGGAGCTTATGCCCTGTTCTCCAAGGTGAACAATTTACAAACAAATTCCCTCAGAGAAAGCCTAAGTCCTAGGAGATACAAAACCCATCTCCCATGAATCCTTCACATGTGCCCTTAGGCAAAGCCTTCCTCACTTAATGGGCCCATTAAAAATAACCTGTAATTCATGAACACCTGAGTTATGACCAGAAAGAGCACTGTGTTTTTCGGATCAGGCTGGGATACTAGCCAAGTCCAGACCAGCCTGAGCTAGAGTGTGAGATGTTGTCTTGGAGGGGAAAAAATTAAAAAAAAAATAAGACTTAATACTGAAAAAAAAAAAAAGACTTAATACTGAATCGCTTAATAAAGACACATGTACCTAATGGCTTTGGAAACCCACACGGAGCTTTACTACATACGTGCATACATTTCCTACTTCACGTATTTCAGTTTTTAAAGGCTGGTTATGGACCACCAAGTCTATCTTAGTATCCCCCAGTCTGATGAACCTTCTTATACTCAGCACTTGGGACTGTACCCTAGGGACCCTCCCTGCAAATCCCAGAGACAAAGAAGGTAAGGCCATGTAAGTTCAATTAAGAGAAACATGGCGAGTCAGGTGTCGGCATGTACCTAACCCTGAAGCACTAGGGAGGCCGAAGAAGGTAGATTCCCCAAATCCAAGCTAGTCAGAGCTACATAAAACATTCCAGGCTATCCCAGGCTATTTAAGAAGAGGCTATTTCAGATGAAAAAGAAAAGAAAAGAAAAGAAAACAATGGAAGCTTAAAGGCTGTGACATTTTCACAAATTGGAAAACTAGTGAGGAAGAAGATAGAGTTTAGCGATTGCTTTTTCTTCTTTCCCCTTCACAGACTGGACCAGGTGATGCTCTCCACAGGAGGAATGGCAAATTCTTCCCAGCATCATTCAGTAGATGTGTAATATGTATTGGGGTCTCTCTAGTGGTTCCAAGTCTGTCTTAAGAGCTAGACAACCTTCTTGCATCTGGGGCAATCCATTACCTCTGGAGAGACCGAAAGCATATTGTAACATTGACACGTCCTTTGCCACAAAATAAGCAAAAGTAGCACCACAGTGGGAAAATTTTTTTTCATCACTCATGTCACACATGTCTGTGGGAACCCCAAGTATATTTTAGGCACTTCAGCAAACCAAAAAGCTCCTCTCAATAGGAGCCTACTGTGTTGCTGGCCACCTGGGTTGCATAGCACTGCTGTCCAGGGAAAATAAAGTCTTCGCAACTAGGAAAAAACTGTTGGCAGTCACGCATGCTGACAAACTGCTGTGTGCATATGCACACAGAAAGATTTCCTATCAGCAGGGGCTTTCTGTCCTGTGAGGAATGATGGCTGTGTTTCAAGAGGCAGCAGGAAAGAAAAACCGGCTTAAGCATCCTTACCAATAACTAAGTAACATACAAAGAAAGAGAAACCCTGTGGACCCATCCCCCCCCCCCCCCCCCCCCCCCCCCCGCCTCCACATTCCCTGAACTCTGGTATTGAACTGTAGCAACAACTGGCAGGCCATTTTTAAGTCTTGGGCCAAGGACATCGGATTATAAAACATGTAGAATAGACCAGTCTTAAGCACATATACCAGACACAAACTCCAGAAGGAGTCTTAAAGGAAGCGAACATTGCCAAGGGTCACAAGATTAATAAAGTGGCTGTTGAGTAAGAATTCATAAGCATACACAGATCACATGAAATTGAGACAACATTTTTGGAATTTTACAGGAAGAAGATTGGCCCATCAGGATATCCAAAGGCTAGTGTTTGAGATACCAAACTGCAGCAGTAAGCTGAAATCCTAGCCAGGCACAGGAACTTCCAGTGTGGCAGGGTAAGGAAACACCTTCCAGAAAGTCAGGACGAAACTATGTGCCTGGATTATTAAGGTGTGATTTCTTAAAGCCACAGGATTTGTAGTAGCTTGGCTACCTGCCCTGCATTTTTTTTAAAAACAAGAGTATAGCTTTATTGAAGAAGTTATGGGGGACAAAGCCCTGCCCACTCATTGACTCTGAGTCTGTGACCCACTTAAGTTTCCAGAAAGAAAGGGAGCAAGAAAGACAAAAAGAAAGGAAATGTCAGCCAGTCCTAATTAGTGAGCATAAATAAATGTATTGGTGCTGCCAGTAGGGAATTTCAAAAGTACTGTCTAATCACGAATAACCAAGTTCTTTGCTAGAAATGAGACGGTGCAACAAGCTTTACAGCGTGGTCTTCATAAGAAGGCCTGCATTGCGTCTCTAGAACTCCTTGAGCCCAGGCTAAGGTGGAAAACGCAAACTCTATCACGGTGTTTGTGTGTATGTCTTTTAAGAATATATTTAAAACCAATTTCAGAATGGATTGATTGGCCCTTCTCGTCTATAACCTTCAGAATTCCAGTTGCAGATGTAATCTCTTTCTCTTAAGGGAGGTCATAAGTCACAGAAGTGCCCCCCTCCAATACACAGCTCTGAAAGGACAAGGACAGGAAGGACAGTCTGAAGCAGTAGCAGTAGCCTGGAAGTCCAGCAGGAATTCAGAACTCTGGACCTTTGGCCTCTCCCGGGAGTGTCTCATCCTGCTTCGCCATTGCTTTTGCTCTGGATAAATGTCCTCACTTTCTGCTTAGAAGAGAGCTGCTCATTTCCTGGTGCCTGTTGGAGCATAGTTTATCAGTCTCTCAGCCAGGCAGCAAGTTAGAAGCATCAGTTGGTTGAGGTTCAAGTACTGGGTCTTGTACCTCTGAATCTGTACACTCATGTTCACGAGAGGCTGGGGAAGAAATCTTTACAGAAACCACTGGACACTGTAGTGAGCTGTGTCAAAGTGAAGTTCCTCACAAGAATGGAAAAAACTGGGCATGACCAAATCACAAAATGTACTGCCTGAATATGGTAAACAAGCATATATGCAGGAAAAAATACCCACATACACAAAATAAAAATAAATAAATCTTTAAAATGTATTAACAGGCAAATACAATTTAAGAAATAATAACTTCCAAAATGACAAGCTTGCAGAGGAAGAAATTAGGAAAACCACACCCTTCACATTAGCCACAAGCAATATAAAATATCTAGGAGTAACCCTAGCTAAGCAAGTGAAGGACTTGTATGAAAAAAATTTCAAAACTCTGAAGAAAGAGATTGAAGATGACCTGAGAAGATGGCATGATCTTCCTTGCTCATGGATCGGGAGAATTAACATAGTAAAAATGGCCATCCTACCAAAAGCAATCTACAGACTCAATGCAATCCCTATCAAAATACCTACACAATTTTTTAAAGACATTGAAAGTTCAATTCTGAACTTCATATGGAAAAACAAAAAACCCAGAATAGCTAAAACAATCTTGTACAATAAAAGGTGCTCCGGAGGAATCTCCATACCTGATCTCAAACTGTACTATAAAGCAATAGTAATTAAAACAGCATGGTACTGGCATAGCAACAGGCTGGTTGATCAGTGGAATCGAATCGAAGACCCAGATATGAATCCACACACATATGGTCACTTGATTTTTGACAAAGAAGCCAAATCCATTCAATGGAAAAAGGATAGCATCTTCAACAAATGGTGCTGGTCTAACTGGAGGTCTATGTGTAAAAAGATGAAACTGGACCCATATTTGTCACCTTGCACAAAACTCAAATCCAAGTGGATTAAAGACCTCAACATAAAACCAGAGACACTAAGCCACTTAGAGGAAAAAGTGGGAAAGAGCCTGGAACATATTGGCACAGGAGACAACTTCCTGAACAGAACACCAACGGCCCAGGCCTTAATGTTAACCATTAATAAATGGGACCTCATGAGGCTGAGAAGCTTCTGTAAGGCAGGAGACACTGTCAAGAGAACAAAGCGACAGCCTACAGACTGGGAAAAAATCTTCACCAACCCTACATCTGACAAAGGTCTAATATCCAAAATATATAAAGAACTCAAGAAATTAAACACCACCAAACCTAATCTATAACTATTAAAACATTTCCACACAACAAGAAAATTTGCTCAACCATGTTCATAGCAGCCTTATTCATAATAGCCAGAACATGGAAACAGCCTAAGTGTCCCTCAGTAGAAGAGTGGATAAAGAAACTGTGGTACATATACACTATGGAATACTACTCAGCTATTAAAAACAAGGAATTCCCGAAATTTGTGGATAAATGGATTGAGCTAGAAATGATCATAATGAGTGAGTTAACCCAGAAGCAGAAAGAATCAAATGGTATATACTCACTTATATCTGCATACTAGCCCAAGGGGCATGTCCCACGAAAGCCTTCACTTACCAGGAAACTGGGACAGAGGGGAAGGCATCCTATTGGGACTCTAAATGAGAGACGCATGGGAGAACAGCAAAATAAAAGGATCCAGAGGGTCCTAGAAATCTACAAGTAGAACAATATGATAGGCAGATTTGGGCCCAGGGGTCCCGCTCAAACTAAGGCACCAGCCAAGGACAATACAGGAGGTAAACTTTAAACCCCTACCCAGATCTAGCCAATGGTCAGAATATTCTCCACAGTTGAGTGGAGAGTGTGATATGACTTTCTCACGTACTCTGGTGCCTCACATTTGACCATGTCCCCTGGAGGGGGAGACCTGGTGGCACTCAGAGGAAGGACAGCAAGTAGCCAAGAAGAGACTTGATACCCTATGAGAATATATAGGGGGACGTAATGCCCCTCAAGAACAGTCATAGGGGAGGGGAATAATGGGAAAATGGGGGGGGAGGAATGGGAGGATACAAGGGATGGGATAAACATTGAGATGTAACAAGAATAAATTAATAAAAAATAAAAAAAAAAATAAAAAAAGAAAAAAAAAAAAAAAAAAAAAAAAAAAAAAATATTTCCATTATGGTTTACTTTATCCAAATTGAGAAAACCCTTGCAAATTTAACAGGCAAATACAATTTAAGAAATAATAACTTCCATAATGCAATAAAAAGTTCTTTTTGAGATAAACAAAGTATCGAGAATTTCAATTCTGTAACAATTAAAGGTCAAGGAAAATACTGCTTTGTGACTGTTTGCACTAAAGAGAGTGTACATGATTTAGTCAGCATGTTACTTGCATGAAGATGTAGCTATCACTATGTCACGCAACACTGTAAATATAATAGTTAACATGAGGTTTTGAAGAAATAAGTACTTTGCTGAGAGAATTAGATATATCATCAAAACTTATATATAATACAACCTGGGTAAGAGTGTTGGTTTTGTGATCTTTTCTCATTGTTATTTGTGCTTACAGTTTCTATTAGATAAGTTTTTAAAGGCCAAATACAGGCATTGCTTAACTTTCTAAGACCTTGTCAACTTTGGCCACAATTACTACTACATGGAGATTGAATAGTAGGACTCTAAAAACACATGCAAATATTTTCTCACACAATTACTTTATTGTGATTTATCGTCAACTTTTTAAAATACTTTAAAGGTTGATGCTGCATGTGCGAGTAGACACATTGTACCTTGCTCTTCTATGCAAGAGCAGGACTGAAAAGATTGCTACTTCAAGACATATTGAAGAAAAGGCTCCAGGAAATAAATCTGTGACACTCTGCCTCAAAACTACTAAACAGATGGTCTGCTCCCCATCTCGGGAGGTTGGATGCCAACAAACAGCAAAATAGACTTCCACACTTAATGAGCAGACCGGGAACGTTGGCTATCAGTTTATGGTTACATGCTATAATTAAGCTTACACCTTTAGAGATCTTCTACATGTTATCGTTAGCTTACACTCTGAGGGATCATCTACATGACATCCTTAGCTTACACTCTCAGGGATCATCTACATGTCATCCTTAGCTTACACTCTCAGGGATCATCTACATGACATCCTTAGCTTACACTCTCAGGGATCATCTACATGTCATCCTTAGCTTACACTCTCAGGGATCATCTACATGTCATCCTTAGCTTACACTCTGAGGGATCATCTACATGTCATCCTTAGCTTACACTCTCAGGGATCATCTACATGACATCCTTAGCTTACACTCTCAGGGATCATCTACATGTCATCCTTTGCTTACACTCTTAGAGATGGGCTACATGTTGTCCTTAAGCTTACACTCTTAGGGATCTTCTACATGTCATCCTTAAGTCTACACTCTTAGAAATCTTTTTAAGTCCTATCCTTGAGTACTAGAATAACATATCCAACATGTGTTTTCTAATAGATGGAAACACTGAATATTTAAGTCTTATATAGTCCCCTCACTGCCAACTGCCATTTTGTAGATTGTCACGTGTGTTACACTTGGAGAGCTACTTCCCTGGTGTTGTAATGAGAGCAAATGATAGATGGTGGCATTACATCTTGAACTGAAATGAACTTCTTTAATTTTTCCCCAAACAAATGAAATGTCACAAGGCTTACCTTTTCAAATCTGCCTATCTGGCTGCCAGAAGGAGGGAAAAAAATGAACTTTTTAAGGTAGAATAGTTCAACAGACTTAGTAGTTGCAATTAATTGCTTCTTCTTGATAACACAATTCTCTTTCCCCCTGCTTCAAACCTCAGCACAGCCATCACTTGGAAATAAAATTTCTTAAAAATCAAAAAAAGTCATCTAAACATGGATTGTTGGAGCAGTTAAACAGAGAAGGCAAAACTGAACCAAAAATGTACTGGCCAAGAATTCTATAGCTCAGTTCAAGGGTGTTTTACTAACTAATCCCATCATTGCTCCATATACAAAATGCTGCTTAACTGTCTAGGACAGCTTTAGCATGCAGTGGTCTTGAAGCTTCAATAGCATTAGCACAGTTAGAAGGTGATCAGTTTACACCAATTAATAAAGTTCTAGATTTAGACCCAATCTTCTAGAGAATGGCCTCTATATAATATGTCTGCTTCATACTCTACCTATTGGGCTGGCCATAAGAGCTATTAATAAAAAATTACAAATATATAATTTGTAAAAATAGCACACACACACACAAAAAACAACTTTGGAAAATTTACACACACTGAAAAAGCAAAGAGGGTTAGAGAAACATACATGACCTTACATTAAGTAAGATATTGATCAGACAGTCAAGAAGCAATTACTCTTTTTATGAATCCACATCCCTGGAATTAGGAAAGCAACAGATAAGATGTCATGAAACTATAAAAAAAAATGCTTTATTTTAAACCTTAAATTCTGGCGGGTGGAAAAAATATAGAAAAAATAGAAAAGTGAAAGTATGCTTATTGAAATAGTATCTATGTAAATCGAGGATAAAGCAAAATTCCTGAAGGAGTTCTATGAACTTAATATCCTATGATGCACTGAAAATATCCACATTAAGATACCAGTATTAAAATCTGATTCAGAAGCAATGTATAAATATTCAAATGGAGTAAAACAATAGATAAAAATATCAAGTTTTGTACACATGAAATTTTACTCAGTCACAAAGGAAATTGAAATTGTGTCATTTTGATTTGAGTAGACTATTGATCACCATGTTAAGGGCTTTTAGCCAGACTCTAAAAGCCAAGTATCATTATTTCATTTTTATGTGTTTTCTAGATTTGAAAGTATGTGGGGTGTGTGTGTGTGTGTGTGTGTGTGTGTGTGTGTGTGTGTTGAAAGCAAAGGGGGAAATATTTAGGAAGGAGAAGGGACATTGGGGGTCAAGGGAGGCTAATGGGGAGGTATATCTGGTCAAAGAACATGATAGTGACATTTCATGTATGCTATGGTGAAGCCCAGTCTTCCTACAGTGAATTTGTGCTAATAAAGAAGAAATGGAGACAAAATAGAAATCTAGATGTCTGACAAGCAAACAAAAGATTCAAGTGGCAAAATGTGTACTTCGAGTTTGATAGAATAAATGATTTAGAACAACTCATTTAAAACCAGTTTAGGTTCTGAAAATTTATTAAATCTATAGTTAGTGAAAACTTGTAGCTAATTGATCACTTATTATCTGATATAAGAGGAAAACCATCTAATCCTCATATTTTCCCCCAAAGAAAGGTGTAAGTGGGCAGCACAAGCAAGATGGCTAGGATTTGATATCATTCTTGTTCTCGGTGCTCTGTTTCTGCTCTCCCACTGGGCATAGGTAACTGTACACACTTGTCAGCACAGATGGGACATTGCTCTGCCATTTTGTTGCTCTGCCACAGTAGTCTTCTCTAGGCATTTCAGACATAAAAGGAGATGATTGGGAAGCCCTGGGTGAGGATGATGGTGCAAAGCTGTAATCCCACTCAACACTAAGGTAGGGAGTTTGAAGAAACCTGGACTACATTAGAGACCTAGTCTCCAAAACAAAACATAAACACAGACAAACAAGAAAAAGAAATTGCTAGAGGTGGAAGGAAAATAGGAGGAAGATGAAAAAGGGTGCGCTAGCTCCCAAATCACCTAAAGGTATACAGTAAAGAAAAACATAGCAATAACAGACTGTACTAAAGTACCACAGTACGCATATTTGGTCTCCATTTGCATGTTTTAAAAAATGACATTATAGCAAGGATGCTATTCCCAAAAGTAGTCACCTCCAGACCAAATAGGCCCAACTTTGAATCTAGATAGAAATAAATTCAGTCATACTACGGGAGATTTAAATTTAAATTAAAAATGTAAAGCCTTCTGATTATTCGTTGTTAGGAGAAGCCTCTGTGGTCCCTATACTGTAAGTCTAAGGTTGGTTGATTTTAAAAAAAGCATTAATATAAAGATAGCCACAAAATCATCTGCTTTCAACAGTTACACTTTTGGCAATAAATTAAAACCATGAGTCATAAAGTTAGCAGTGTACGACAGCACCTTTTAGCTTACAGGGAGGATGCAATCACTTCCTAAAATGATCTGGAATGTTTCAGAATATATCCTAAGAGAAAAATAAACTAAAATTCTAAATTCGCATTATCATTTTTTTGTCCCCTTTCCCCTTAGCAACACTTTAGGTACTGAAAATGCTCCTTTTCCAGCGTCACTACAAGAGTCCTAAATCGTTCATTGTATCAGATTGTAAGTGGGAAGCCAAATATTGTAGTCAGAAGTATCCAACTGCCCATCCCAGAGCTGATGCAGAGGAACCAGTGGTGCTGAAGTAACAAGTAACTGGTCTCAGAGTTGACATGTGAGGCTCTGAAGGGCTACTCTGTCATTGGAGAACAGCGAATACTAAACTGATCTCCAATCAAAGAGGTCTGGAGTAGAATAGCTGTCACAACAAGTCACAAATATCTGGAAGTCCTATATTCTCCTATTTACATGTGTAGTGGTAACCACCCCCCAAGTTGCTGGAAGGCCTCAAGGCAAAGTGGCATCAAATGGAACAAATTCTCATGTACTTAGACATTTTGGTCCTCCTATCATCTCCTGCCCTCCTCCTTCAGAGTGACGGATGTAGTGAAAAGTTAATCATGTGTATGTACCTACATGTGTGCTGTCTCTCGTTACAGCTAGGCTTAAATTTCAGCCTATATTTTACATCAAGAAACATCCTCAGATCATTATCTTGTGTATTTTTTTTTTAATGTGGAATTTAGATTTTAAAAAAATGACATGAAAGCAGAGGGAAGATGAAGGAGACCAGCAGGATCATGAAGAGCAAGAGAGGGCAGTGGGGGAGTGACAAGGGCAAAAGCTAATAATATAGTTGTAGGACTGCACCATATCCAAACCCACTATTTTGTATATGAATCAAATATTAATTAAAAAGAAACCTTTTAAGAGACATCACTAGTTCTCAATTTTTCTGCAGTGCTACTCAAAGAGCAACATGGCGAGGTACTTGTGGATGGAGTTTAAGTGCTTCAGGTGAGCTGTCCCAAATGCAATCAAGATGCTACTGCTAACAAGAAATAGGAGAAAACAATAGCATAACACTCCCCAAGAACTGTGGCCAGAGGTTCTCCATAGCGAATTGCAGATACTCTTTTTTTTTCTCTTTTGAGACAGAATCTCACTCTGTGGCCCAGGCTGGTCTGGAAGCCAGTATCCTTCTGTCACAGCCTCCTGAGAGATAGGATGACAGATATATGCCAATGCTCCGACATGACATGTATACCTTCTCAATTTATTAGCACGGTACTACTCATGACACTACCATTCGCAACAGTGGCTACTGAGCATGTCAAATGTGCCTAGTGAAAGCTGAGATGTACTGTAAGTGTAAACTAGTTAAGTAAATGTAAGAAAATTAAAGAGACAGCACACCCAAACCTCCTTACCTATTTTTTGATTTTGAGTATGGCACTAGAACATTCAACATATAAGGCATATATTACATTCTGCAGACTTTCTTTTAAAAGAAGATGGAAATATCAGAAGAGGTACATCTGAAATCTATGCTTTGCTTCTTGGCTACGCATACATCTACTACGTAGTAAAGCTCCAATGCCATTTAAGGCGTAACATGCAGAGCCACCTGCATGGCACTATCCTGATGCCAGGGTTTCTCATAAGTAAAGAAAGCACGCTTGGTATCTCACAATAGGACTCCTCATTATTGCATGAAAACAACTAGCTAGATGAAGTAACAATAAAGGACTGGCAGGAATAGGCTGCATTACATGATTTGTGAGGAGAAAGCCCTGGGCCCCAATCAAGCTACAACAGAGTCATCACTCTTAGGAGGACATGTTGGCTGAGGGACAGAGAAGCCAAGGACTAAATCCTCACAGGAACTCTTAACCCCCAACCATAAAAGCTACCAATGACACTCCAGTGTTTCAGGAGAGCTGAGACCACTGTGCCATCTCTTGAGACACTCCAGTGACAGTACCCTACCCCCTGCCCTCATTCTCATAAATCCTGTTACAGACCCCAATGCTCAATGACAGATGCATTTCCTTAAACACACAAGTAGCAAATAGGCTGGCTATCCTTTGAGTTTCTGAAATTGTTTGCCAGATTCAATGATATGTTTGTGTTCAAGTGTATCTGTAAATGGGTTGGCTTGTAGTCAAAATATAAAGCTTCACAGTAGGAATCTATATTATCAACTCGAGGCCAATACTAAGTGGCATATTTATTTCTTAAATAAATGGCAGAAATTTCGCTTTATAGATACAAGTTTTTATACACACCCCATATGTCAGTTTTATAAAGCAAATCCAAATAGACCCAGCTAGTTTATGGAGTTCCTCTTAAGACGATGTCATCAAACCTCAGAAAACAAATGTCTAGTTATTATGAAGGCAAATCAAGTCAATAACTTGATAAATATAGATGTTTAAAGCAATTCAGTTTTCAAAACACACCAATGAATGGCTAAGAAATGAGAGGCATTAA
Source organism: Acomys russatus (assembly GCF_903995435.1). Taxonomy (NCBI): domain Eukaryota; kingdom Metazoa; phylum Chordata; class Mammalia; order Rodentia; family Muridae; genus Acomys; species Acomys russatus. The sequence goes on from NC_067169.1 coordinate 16,792,024, forward strand.
GAACTATAAGAACAGCTGGCTGCCAGCTGAATATAAGACAAGTAGCTTTAACATACAACTCTAATACTGACCTGAGATGACTCAGAAGACTAAGGCAACAGCACAAGTGTGCATTTGCAATTTCTATTATGCCAGTTAAGCAAAATGCGTGACACTCATTGGCAAGCCTTCACAGGTGGATATACTGCACCAAGCTGCACAGGACATAGGGAAGGTCCCTATGAGCAACAGAGGATAGAAGATAACACTAAACCACTAGAATGGCCATCATAAGTGTATCCAAGGTGAAAAATCCATATTTGGCACAATGTTTCATAGTCACAAGCATGTCCTTGTTCAGAGAACTGTGATGACTCCAAGAGTCCCATGAACATAAAGCTCAGTATCCAGTTCCTAACACAGCCCTCATGCCTGATGGTGGTCAATGGGATGAGGCATCAGAAGAACACTTAATATTAATGCCAACAGAAACTTGTTGCTTGGCAACTCTTAGGAAAAGATGATGTATTAAGAGCCCTGCATCTGAAAGGCCTGTCTAGACAGCAAGGAAGTTGTCCTTGAGCTATAGGAGGTTAGATAGCCAGCCTAGCAAAGCATTCTGGGAGTTACGTATATTTGTTACCCGCATTCAAGTGCAGAGCAGGTTCTCTGGAGAAAACTGATGTAGAGTCCTATAGGCCAGCAGAGGCTGTGTAGAGAGCACTGTCCTCTGGAGGAGACAGGTGTTACTACAGGTGTAAAACCAACCTTATTCTGTAAAGTCTATGTTATGGATAGGGTATGAATGCCTCCCTCAAAAATTCATGTAATTATAAACCAATGTGATGATTTTTAAAAGGGAAAGATCTTTGAGAGCTGGCGTCCTACAGGAAAGTGATTAAGTTCTAGGACTATCATTTTCATAAGCTATTAATGTACTTCTTGCAGGGCCAAGGTAATCCCGTGAGAGTAGGTGGTTATGAGAGACTTAACTAGTCCCTCCCCAGAGTCTTGTTTCTTCTTCTCTCATTATATAAACTCTTCCCCATGTGCCCCACTCTTCCCTATACATGTTCCTGCTGTGGTGCCATCCGCCATGCTGTGTCAGAGCCATAAGTGCCTCATCAGAAGGCAAGCATCTCTGGCATTTCACCCCCCAAAACTATGATCCAAATAAACCTCTATTCTGAAAAACAAAAACAAAAAAAACTCTCAGCCTCAAGATTTTTCATTACAGTAAAACTGAATAGACTAACACAGAGTCATTAATATGCTCCACCCCAAGGACAAAATCTACTCAATTTGATGGCCTAAAAATACTTTTTTTCCAAGAGACTTGTGGTATGAGTCATTGCAGCATTAGTAGGGATTCAATACCACCAGAGAGAAATTAGGTAGTAATTTGGCTACAGCATTCTTTAAAGTGGCTCTGCTCATCTTGGATGGACTTGCATACCTGGATATTAGTCAAGTGTCAATTGATCTATGTGAGGAAAGATGGGGAAGTGTGTTCCACTCATGGCATTGAGTTCAGAATTTGCAAAAGTATTACCTTGCTGTGACCCAACAATTTGGGAAAATGACAAAAAAACTCTATTTACTATGTAAAAACAAAGTCAAAGAGGCTAAGTAGATCCAGTGCTCTGCTAAGAGGGCTCTGGTAGTCCATCACTATCAATCAAGATGCCTATGGAAACTGATGCTTCCACCAGGCAAATAGCATGTCTGCTTCATTTGCAAGCTGTTGCTCACCCATAGGTGGGAACTGTTCCAGTTATAGTCTTCACTTTCTCTCCTTATCCTCTTTCCCAACATGCGGCAGATGGCAAAAAAAAAGGACTCCATTCTTTGCCTTGCCTAACATTCCTACCCTTTGCCATGCGCCTGTATCATTTACTCAAGGCTTAGTTACAATCTTGGACAACAGGATGCTAGCAAACGTAACCCAAGCAGAGACTTGAAAGAAATTGAGCAACTGAACTTGTTCTTAACCTTGCCCTCATCTTCACTCTGATAAAGCCATGTCCCGACAAGTCCACAGGTCTTGGGGTGGGTGTGGTGGCAGCGGCAGTGGTGGATGACATACATACAGAGTACATTCGAGTGCGTCCAGCCCAAGCCAGCAGAGACCAGCTGACAGCTGGTTAACTCCCAGGCATGTGATTAGGCCAAGCCAAAAAAGAAAACTCACCACAACTACTTAAGTGACTCCCATTTAACTCCCAAAACTGAGGCAATAAATATGCAATAAACACTGTTGTATGCCGTTGAGGTTTTATGGTTTCTTGGTATGCAGAATTCCTCTAGCAAGGAGTACTGGTACATCCTGAAACCCGTCTCCAAAGCCATTTCTAGTATAAGTCAGTTCCTTTGTTGAGGAATACCTCCTGTCTTCTAAGAGTGCCATGCACTTCATGGTCCTTTATAAAACACAGTTCTCCTCAGCAAGTGCTGCATCTTCTGTACCATTTCTCTTACCTTCAGCACATGCATCACCATCAGCTGGAGTTAACTTCTCTTCCATGTACCAGTGCAACTTCCAGACCACTGCTCTTCGATTCCCTAACAGCTAGCCTTCTCCCCTGATGCTCAGGCCATCTGGCTACACTACCTATCAAAATCCATCTTTTTCTATTAGCTTCAACTATGAATCCCTTGAGGGCTTTGCAAGTCCTGAGAGCTCAACGTCATCGTTGTTGAGTTCCCCACTCCATGCCCTACCATCCAGGTAACTTCTTTTTCGGCACCTCACTTCAAAGTACCTGCAATGGCAATGGTCTTTCCCTCCACTCCATACCTGGCAGCTCCTCCTATGTCCACACCAAACAAGTGGTTAGCACCTGGAAATAATTTACTTCTAGAAGTAAGTCCATTACAAATCACACTTTTTGCCCATTGCCTTCTTCATTCCTTACTTTTCTCACTTCTTCTGTGCCACTATGCCTACTACTAATCGGTCAGCCAATCATTTATTCATAAGCTGCCATCTACTGGCATCATAAAAAAGACTAGAGAAATAGCATCGAGCCAGCACATCTCTGCAGCGCCAAATTCACACGAATCCCATCTTCAATAGCCTAGACCACTGACACTGACCACTAACTACCATCTCTGTTGTGTCTCTTTTTCAGTCCCATACTTATGAAGACACTACTGCAGAGATTGTCTACTACTGATTCCATATTAGCATCACCTGAGGAGCTTTGAAAATCCTGGTGCATGGGCGACATCCGAAGACAATGAAATCAGAGTCTAGTTGTGATCCCTAGGCATCAGCACTCCTGAAGCCCCTCCAGTGATACAACAGCACAGCCAGTGTAGATAATCCCAATCTTACAGGAGAGCATCCGCAGTCTGATATGCTTTTCCCTTTTAATTTAAGGGAGCAGCATGCAGGAGAGTCTAATATGTTACTTATGGCCGGACTACGTGATCTTACCTTAACCACTGGCTTCTTTTTAATCCTTTAGGAACGATTTGTGGATAATACTTCTGGGCTTTGTAAACATCAATAACTGAATCCTAGTCTATGTGGCTTATAAGATTACTAAGCACTAACAAGACCCTACAAAGAGAAGTCAAAATTTATTTCCCCCAAAGCAGAGACACCTCTCAAATGTGAATAACTTGATGATCTAAAAGTAAGTGCGGTAATTTGCTGTTCCACAGCACCTTGCCTCATGACTCAAAGGCCTCAGAGCCAATCTGGCAGCACTTTTTCCAATGGGTTGGCTTGATTAAACTCTATGATTCAGTGTTTTAATAATAGAATTTTGTGGGTTTACCAGGTAGAAAGACAGATGCTGAAAAGAAAATTATACCTATATATCTCTGGTTCTCTCTTTTGCTCAAAATCAGCCTGGGATATCCCATCTTTATAAAAGGGCATCCTGGATGGCTCTGGAAACACAAAACCATCCAAAGCATCACAGAGTGCTTCTCTGGGAGAACAATATGCATAATTCGGCTGTATGGCCTCAGGTCTGATGCCTTGTCTTTACCATCCAAGGAATAGATAACGTGTACTGTGTTTTGGTTCTAATGTTTTCCTAGTCCTTGGCACTGAGGATGACAGTGGGACAAGAAGAAGAATACAGAACACAATTTCAGAGAGAAGGGGTGGGGGTTTAAGTAAGAGGCACAGCTGGGAGCCGAACTGGGCTTTATTTTGTTTTGAGGAGAAAAGATCATTTGAGTTTGGGAACACAGTGGGCTTCAAATATCAAAGCTGAGAAAGAGAGAGCTATAAGGCCCAATATCAAGAGAGAGACAGTTTTTCAGATTGCTATTTAAAAATCACAAGGCTGCATGAGGTCATCAAGGAGCTGAGGCCTGGGGCCTGTCCTACTGTGAGAAATTAGGGCAAAGGGGAAGACTTAGCAAAGGAGGCTGAGAAAGAACTACAAATGATGTACGGAGAAAACTAAGTGAGCAGCGTAATCTGGAAGATCAAAGAGAGAAAGCTCCAGAATGTAGGCTACAGAGTCTTCAGGGATTAAAGCTGTGTCTTCATCTAGCCTATTTGGAGGAATGGAACCTTTGATCTTACTATGCAGTAACATTACTCTCAGCAGCCTGTCTTATTTTTGCAATAAAACCAATCCATGCCCAAAGCCAATGGGCCTGCCGCTCGCAGAGCTCACAAGTAAGAGCAAATAAAAGGGACAATGCCCATATTTCAGTGTAGACAAAAGGCTGCCTCACAGAGCTTCCCTTGGGTCTCCACAACTTCCCTATGATGGGAGAAAGGTTGGCTTCAACTATGAAGACAAAAAAAAAAAATCCCTTTATCACCTACAACTCAAGAGAGTTAAGACCAACCACAGACTGTTGAAAAGATGGACTAGCATTTAGATCTTCTGACCTTAAACCTTTTGTACTGTCTTCCACACCATATGAGTTTCGCACAAATGATGAAAAACCAGCTTTTTAGACTTTATAGGCAAGAAAAATCTCAAACCACACAAATAAGCACACGACTAAAATCTATTCTTGTTCGGTTTTGCCTGAGAAATAGAGTTCAGTATGATTCCCAGACTGGCCTCAAGCTTGCAGCCTTCCTGCCTCAGTCTCCTGGGTGCTGTAATTACAAATATGTGCCGTCATGGCAGGCCACAAGTAATATTTGCATACTGCCTTTCAGATCATATTAGTGGCCTGGCCAACATCAGGGAAAGAAGGAAAGTAACTAAGTCTGAATTGATCAAGTTAGGAGAACCAAAATGAGTGATGCACATGATATCTAGCGCTGTTTCCTGTGCCTTTCATGGCCCTACCTAATTCTCAGTTGAAGAATGGCTAACCTGATCATCAATCCGCTCTAAGCAGGACCCAGTAATTATCAAGATCACATTTGCCAGTCAGTCAGGCTCCTTACCAAAGGCATAGAAACTTACTGGGAGCCAAGAAATTTAGCTCTTCGGAGCTTTTCAAGCCTAGACAAAGCATGGAGTGTTATATTCTATAACTAAGCATCGACAGTTTCAAGTTGTCATAAAGAATGACGTTCCATGCCAATAATCTGCATGGCCAAGTTCTGGAAGCATGAAGATTTTCTGAGTCACTTCAGCCCTCCAGAATTAAGGTATATACTACACATAATCAGTTCTACTTGGCTTAATAAGCTAGTTTAGCTGGCAGACTATCAGATGACAAATGGGTTGTAAACGAAGAAGTTACTTATCTCTTCAATATAGACTAGAATAAAAATCTGTATCTATATGTGTCTCTAAAGCCAGCCTCACTGGTATTAGTCAGATCAGTAAAGGCTGGTGAGGTGGCACACCACAGCCACCATCAGCCTGCCTGTCATGCTTCTGAAGGACCAAAAAAAGAAAAAAGAAAAAGAAAAAAAAAGACACAGAAACTGCGCTGTCTTTGATCAAGAAGCCATAGCCATTTTTCTTTTAATTCATTTATTTCTGAAAGCCCATACATAGGTGTGATGTAACATTTAAAAGACACAAGAAGACAGATCATGAAGAGGCTCTACCCTCTACTCAGCGCCCCTCAGTCTCACCATTCCTGGAGGGTAAACTCCAACACCGTCTATGTTCAGATGAGACTTCCTCTGGTCTTCCCCCCTTTTCCTTGTGCTATGGACTTCTCCCAGTGGTCTTCATCTTTTCTCCAGCAGCATTTTTGTAACACTGATCATTTAAAATGTTTCATAAAAACATGAATATCTATGGTCTATCACTTGGCTTATACACCTACAAAGACAGACAATAGCTCATTCAAAGGCCAAGGAATGCCTTACTAGCAATACACTCTGAAAGGTTAAAAAGGGGGGTGGGGCATGAAGTAGGAAAAATAACCAGTATAACTACCTAGAAAGTTTTTAAAGGTGAATTTATTTCCATTTAATGGCTTTGTGTATTTGCTTCATGTATGTATGCGGCCCATATGTAGGAATATCTGCAGAGATCGAAAGAGGGCACCATATCTCCAGCAGCTAGAGCTACATTTGGTTGTGAATTACCATGTGGGTGCTGGGAACCAAAACATGGCCCTTTGTAAGAGCAACAAGTGCTCTTAACTGCTAAATCCACTCTCCAGTCTTCATCTAGGACTTCTTGATTTAAAAATTGTACTAAAACTTCTATTTTTTTCCTTTATGTATATAGTTGCTTTGCCTGCTTGTATGTATATCCACTGTGTGCGTGTGTGTGTGTGTGTGTGTGTGTGTGTGTGTGTGTGTGTGTGCCTGATGCTTGCTGAGGTTGGAAGAGGATGCTGGATCCCCGGGAACCAGAGTTATGGACAGTTGTGAGCTACCATGTGGGTGTTGGGATTTGAACGTGAGTCCTCTGCAAGAGTCACAAGGGCTCTAAACCACTGGGCCATGACTCCAGCACCTATATGGGATTTATTAAACTACTGTATTAATCAAGTATTTAAAAGAAAGCGCACACAAAAAGAGCACTGTCCTTAACAGTAAAAAACAAAATTCTCTATCACAAGTAGGTCTTGTTTTAAAAAAGAAAGTGAAGAGGAAGGACAGCAGGTTACCAAGAAGAGACTTGATACCCTATGAGCATATACAGGGGGAGGAGGTCCCTCTCAGTCACAGTCATAGGGGAAGGGAGTAAGGGGGAAAGTGGGAGGGAGGGAGGAATGGGAGGATACAAGGGATGAGATAACCATTGAGATGTAATATGAATAAATTAATAAAGTATATTTAAAAAATTGACTTTCAACATTTAAAAAAAAAGAAAGTGAAGTAGTATATGTTTCGTTGTTGTTGTTGTTGCTGCTGTTGCTGTTGCTGTTGTTGCTTATATCACACCTGTCAAGAGGCTCCATATGATCAATCTATTCTTATCTAATTCTGGCAGGCTCCGAGTACATATTTATGGAGCTTCTGTGTATGGCAAGGATTGTGCTACATGTTGGAAATAGAACAGTAAAAACCACATGTACCCGCCCCGTGAGTCAGCAATTTCTGAATGGTGAGGGACAGACACTAGCCACAGAAGTTCCTACAGTCATTATTCCTTATCAGATGAGGTACCAAAGTGCAGTCCATCCCAGCTTCCCTATGTCTAGGCTCTGCCTGGTGATAGGATACCTGTCTGGGAGTGAGCGCGCGCATGCACACACACACACACACACACACACACACACACACACACACACACACACACACACACACACACACACACACCAGTAATTTTTAAAACAAAACATGAACATGAGAGAGACAGAGACAGAGAGAGAGAGAGAAAGAGAGATTTGGTTTCACCTTGCTCTGTGCAGGCAACTCATAGACATGAAACTAAGAATGCCAATGCTACAGAAGTCACAAAGTCATTAAGATCCTTAGTCTCAATTGGAAACTAAGGGTTATGAATAGGAAATGGCACCAGGAGTCGCCTGAAAATAGGTTCTTATCTTGCATGCGGCTCTCAGCCCCATTACAGGTTCTGTGGCCCCAACTCTAAAAAACTGCAGGAATCGATTGTTTCAGATATAAGAACAAGGCCTCTGGTGCAGTGCTCAGTGAGGGACTAAAGGGCAAGCCTGTGCCTTAGCTAAGTAATACTGATGAGCACTGGTATGCTGAGGACAGACTTTGGCATCTAAACAAGATAGAGCACACTGCCTGTAAGGGGGGAAACACAGCACAATTGCTGTGCTCTTTTAGGAAACACCAAGTTCTCAGAGCAGGCTGAAGCCAGCAGGAGGGCTGCATACTAAATCCCAACAGGCCAGATTCCAGTGTCCATTCCTGGTGCCTCAGGAGTGCAAGCAATTACTATGTCTGCTGCTTTCTCTGCCTCTCACTGAGCAAGAGGCTTGAGATATGGCAGTGGCCATCAGTGGCTAAGGGACAGCCTTATCCTTTAGGATCGTGACACTAGCCACCTGCCTAAGATCTCAAAATGAATCGTGACATGACAGTCCCAGAAAATTTGGCAGGTCCTAGGATCACGTGTCAGGAAAAAGACACACTTGGGCTGGGATTCTTGGCAAGATATGGATTCTGCGTAGCACAACGTGCTCACGTCAGTTTCTCTTCCAGAAAGAAAAGCCCCCTTGCCCACTGCAACTTCTGGTAAAATCCTACTGCTTTGCCACTCATCCACCTGTCTATTCCATTGCATTTTCACACTAAGCAAATGTGTATAAAGGAAGGTGTCAGTAGGGAGGAGCTTCTGGAAAAGCACAGCCAGATTTGCTGTTCTGTGCAAGGAGGAATAGGATTCAACCTATCAGAATCAGCGATCTGCAAGAACAAAAGTGTATACTGGATTGCCAAGTTAACGAATGCTTGCTTTTCTGATGTATTTCTTTACTGGAGTATCTGTCTTCTAGACTGTTTACAATTTCCTGTTTGCTCCTATCCCGGCCTGTGCAACATGACAGTGCTGCTCAGAAGTAGCCTGTCTCTCTCCATTTCTGTTCCTTCTCCTTCTTAGAACTGCACACCAACAACTTTCAAGGTTCAGTTTCTCTACAGTGCAAACATCTTTTCCTTACTTTATCTAAAGTAGTTAGGATCAATACAAGTTACATCTTCCATCTCTTTGGTCCTTATCTTTAATATGAGCAAACAGGTAAAAGAATGAGATTTTCCCAGTCAATCTTTATATCTATTACCCCCTACATGAACATAAGAAGAAAGAAGGACGAGGAGGAGGAGGAGGAGGAGGAGGAGGAGGAGGAGGAGGAGGAGGAGGAGGAGAAAACAATGTGATCTATTTGGTCAAATGAAAGAATGAGTTGATCTCCCTAGGTCAGAGGAGAGGATTGCCGGGCACAGAGGATGGAGAAGAGCCTATAAATAAGCAAGGGAGATGTACACACTGCTGTTCCAAGTGTGGCATGGAGCCATCCTGCTTCACTAAAAGCTTGCTTTCTCCATGTGTTTTAAAAATTTGCAAAAAAAAAAAAAAGTAGTGTTTGGGCTGTCTAAACCACTCGCTTCAAAGGAACATTGAACACCACCTACATGGAACACATCCTTCCATGTTTCAGAGTTCTAGGCCTTCCTTTTTTATGAGCTCCTTTGAATCTTTATAAGTTATTGACCACTGACAGATATAAAACTGCCCTTTTCCTTCTGCAAGTGGAAAAATTAGTTTTGCCTTCATTTGCAATTCAGTTCTTTTACTCAATGTAACTTTGGGCATTCTGCTTTTCCTTCTTTGAACTGTTTGTAGCATCAGCCAGGTTTCCTCACATGAATAAAATGAAATCTTTAACTCAAGTTCAATTTTATCTGCATGACTGTGCTTTTTTTATGAATATTATCATTGAACAGGGACAAGTCCAGAAAACTATTTTTAAAAGGTGATTCTTCAGCAATACAAAGTAGGGAAGCCAGCACTGTAAGCAGGGTCAGCAAAAGACAGCTCTCGGGCAGATGGCAGCCAGCCAGGCTCTTTGTAAATAAAGTTTTCTTGGCACAAAGCCACAAACACTGTCTGTAGCTGTTTTGCAGCTATAGTGGAATACTGCCAGATCTTATATGTCTTGCAAAGCCTAAAAAGTATATGATCTGGTACTTTCCAGAAGAACTTGGCTCACTCCTGCTCTTAGGAAATAGCCTTCAAAGGTCTCCATCTTGCAAATCTTTCTGAGCCACCACAAGGTGGTTATGGACAGGTTGGAATGCTCAGTAGGAATAGCAACGCATGGCTTGACACAGCACTCAGAAGGGGGGGGGGATATTTGTCAACTTGTGAGGAAGTCGAAAATAGCAGCTCAGCTTTTGGGAACTCAGAGTGGCCTCAGTAGTTTGTAGAAATGTCTTCACCCCCTTCTGCGTTATACACTTATGGAGGACCCATCATTGCCTGTAGTAGGCAACTGGACAGGACAGGAACACTGTCCTACTGATGAACACAAGTCAGCATCTGATAATTAACCATTTCCTGGGTAGTAGTAAAAGCAGAAACTCTGGAGTCTTGAGTGGAAAGACCAGCTCTTCCACTTACAGGCAGTGTAACCTACACTTTCGGTGCTTCAGCTTTTTCCTCTATGAATTGGGAATATTAACATAGTGACTACTACAGAGATGGCAAGGTAAGTGTGTACCTATACACAGAGATAGTGTGGTAAGTGTGTGTGTGTGTGTGTGTGTGTGTGTGTGTGTGTGTGTTTGTGTCTGTGTAAACATTCTTACCACACAGGTTAACAGGCACAAAATAATGGTGATCAGTGCCATGACTATAGTTAGAGCTCCCAATTACACAATAGTTTTTCGATTATATCCAAAAGGGATATTTTTTTTCTAAACTTCACATTAATAATTCAAACTACCAGTTACCCTCATTTTATGATGTAGAATAGCCTAGAGAGCTCAAAGAACTTTTCTTGGAATGTAAAATGGAGGCAGATTCAAAACCTAGGTCTAAGTCCAAAGTCCAATGTGCACACTTTCTCATGAGAGATTTGAAAAATCATGTCTTCAAAAATCCCAGGTTTCTCTGGAATTTAAAATTTGCTTTTGAGATAGCAAATTTTTCTGGTTTGCACAACTATTTTTTTGGGGGGTCCAAGAATGGTAAGAGATGATCCCCACAGTAACTAAATAACAAAAGTAGGAAGCCATCAGTCCACAAAATGAATGTGATCTTTAGAATCTTTGCAGATTTAGTTATATGCTATTAATATTTTGTGCAGACCTTTGTCAAACCAACCAAATTATGTATTAAAAATATCTCAGCAGTAAAGAGCTTTAAATGGGGTCTAAAATCCAATGTTGAGCAATAATGAAATACTCAAAACATATTTCTCCATTATTTTCTCTCCAAGGTCAAAGGTCTAGTTAAATAGAGTAAGGCAGTTTACCACGTGCCCTTATAATGGCTTTGTTAGAACTTGACCCAAATGTGTATCTTAGAACAGCTCGAACTGGTCCAGAACTTGTTTGATCCTTTTAACTGAAAAAGGTTCTCTCTATTGGTACTAAAACTAATTTGGCTTAAGACATGGTTTTGAAAAGGAAGGCCAGCAGCTCATTTCCAAGGTTCAGAGGCAGCAGCAGGGTGATAGTGCTTTATATTTTCCACATTTGTAGGTGTTTTATACTATATTATTCTATGCAAAAGGCTATCTATAGGTATGGGAAAGAATACAGACAGAACCTCACTGTGAATAACTAAGCAGCCATGCATAGAAGGCTCACTGTAGCTGAAAACTAATTGTCAATAGTTCTAATACTCCAACATACAAATTTATCTATCCCCTACTTAAAGCTTGCCAGTGCCGAAATCTTTTTCATACATAATTTGGTTGGTTTGACAAAGGTCTGCCCAAAATACTAACAGCAAGTAATTCAATCTGCAAAGACTCTCAAGATCACATTAATAGCCGTATTCATTTTGTGGATCAATGGCTTCCTACTGCTGTAGAAAGAAAGCAAAAGCCTCAATAGCAAATTGAGGTGCTGATGCCCTGACATTGAACAGATAATAAC